>NW_022279884.1:0-25345 GCF_009193385.2 Nasonia vitripennis
AGACGGTTCATTGTCCAAAAGTTTGCGGTCCCCTCTGTTTTTTTTTATTGTAGAATACAAACACTGTCGTCAATTTTTCTCACAGGAATTCACGCATGTTTACATGTGTTCCTAACCAACCTAACCATCAAAACAATGGCTAATCATTAGATAGGTCGCTCGCGCCATACTCGAGAAAACAATTCTACGTTTTAGATCTTCAGTTGAATACCGCTTGACGAAATTGTTTAAAATTTAGCAGCAGATAGCTTTTTTATGATGAATCACTAATTGAAAATTTGAAGCATTTGACTACATTGTTGTAGAGATATAAAAAATCAGAAAGTTAAAAAATTGAAATCTTGATATTTTACGAACCATAGGGGTTGAAGCTGTGCAATGAACTTGGCCAAAACACATGAAATATCTACTTATTCCATAATCTCAAGTACAATAAGGTCTTTTTGCGCCATAATCAGGGCACAAAAAAACTCATTTTTTTAGTTTCGATTTATTACTGAAAAAATAAGTAGCTGAATCACTTAAATATTTTAAAGGAATATAGTTTGACACGGACTCATCAACCTAATTTTTTTTCGCAAGGTTATGATGTTTAGTTTCAGAGAAAATGAATTTAAAAAAAAATCACCTTTTTCATTTTATCTGCCGAACAAAGCAGTCGATCCCGAGTACCAAACGAGGAAAAATAGATCATTTTATTTTCTTTCAAATATTTCATAGCTGAATTGTTTGTAACAATAGGATCATTGAAAAAACGCAAAATAGTGTTTGTCAAAAATCAAAAAATGGCCATAAAAAAAATAGTTGAGAGAATAAAAAATAACTGTTTTTCCCGAATGTAGAATCCAAAAAATATATATGCATGTCAAATTTTATTGATATTGAGGACGTAGTTCCAGAAATATTACGGTATACACACACACACACATGCATCCATACGGACATTTTCTAAAGACACTTGATTTTAACTTCTAACGCACTAAAATGTATTTCCTAGAAGTTTTGACGAATCTCAACATTTTACTATACAAAGCTTCCTCGAGGAGAATGCAAAAAAAACTTTTCTGTGAGAATCAGAAAACCTATATGCATGTTAAATAAAATTACGATCAGTCGCGTTGTTCTAAAATCATAACGGTATACACACACCTGGGATCAGCATACCTGCATAAGAGATGCTAATGGCTGTGGGCGGAGTGGTTTGACCTTCAGTGAACGGTTACGACCGTATAACAAAGGGTTTTTCTCCTAAAGCTGGCGACGCTTCTGAGAAAGTACTACAATAAAGTGGCGACGGACACAAATTTAGGCTTTCCCCCGACATAAGTCTAGACGCGCTGAGTCTACTTGAACAATAGTTTGGATACACCTTTGTCATAAATTTCGAGATACAATAGTAACTTAGAATATTTTGAACCAGCTTAAGATTCTACGTCTGCGATTTCGAATACGAATACGTGTGTTTACCGAAATAAAATTTCCTAGATTCAAATACAAATATTTCCACAGAATTTATATTATTTATACCAGCAACATTCATTTTTATTGCGCATTACAAGATACGTTTAAGTAAATATCTTTCAAAATCCAATATATCAAGGTTTTATGCATTATTTAAATAATTGTCTACTTGAATTACATATTGCTTTTTTAAATTAAATCAAATCGCTTGTATGAATACAAAATTCTAATTTATAAAAATACAATTTCCCCAGGTCAGTTTGTCCTTCTGAGGGTAGATGACGGTGGTGGGGGCGTATAGCCAATACTGCACATAGCAGATACTGCGTGGATATCGTGAATTCCAACACCCTTCCTCAACGATAGTCACACGGATGATTTTCGTAATTTAACCACTTTAGCGCAGAAACAACCTTGCGGATTCGGATTCAGGGGGTTGAAATACATTCGAAAAAACCTTTGTGGATGCTTGGAACACGGGGCCTTGCAACACTATAACGTTATTTCACCAGGTGGCAAACTTTTTATAGGGCTTGCTGCAGGAGTCATTACGTTGTAATTTGATATTAGATGAACAAAGTATATTGACGGACGGAAACGCTTGGTTCGCGAGTATCTATTTAAATCACACTTTATATTAGAATATTCGATCACTGAAAATAGAGTAATTGAAATTTGAAGCGATCCTACGAAAAATCATGTTACTTTAAATGCTGATCCTCCTCGACACTCTCTACGAAAGCCACATGATATGCGGCAGTCATGCCCTTTACAGGCCCAAGATCTCGGCCGACGGCTGTCCTACCTTCCAGCGCCGCTACGGGCTTGGATTGGTTAGGACGCTGACACCGCCGTTCGTTCAGGGGGCTTCGGAACGTTCGCCGTACGTTCCCCCACCATCACCCTCCCCACTCCTATACCTGATCACTATGGAAACCATGTTGCCCCGCCTTCTATTTTCAGTATAAAATGCGCGCTTGAGCCGCCAAACCGACATTCGAGTATTAACCGCTTCGACAACTCTATTAACTTTTGTTGCTAAGACGTGAAAATGGCTCACCAACAAAAGCAGGAGAGAAAAATTACGCAACATTCGCAGGAAACCAAGGCATTAGCAGTTAACTATTGCCTTGAAGGAATGCGAAACGTGGAGATAACGCGACTTTTAAATGTTCGAGAGTCAACCCTACGCGGGTGGCTCTCGAACATCCAGAAGCAGAGAAAAACCATCACAGAAGAGAACAAAGAGAGAAAGACAATACAAGTGAGAAGCCCCAACCTAAACGACGCCGTCCAACTCCGTCAAACTCCAACGTCCAAGAGATCGAAGAAGTTCGACAAAATCCTGGAGCTGAGGAGGAAAGAACTAATAATAACCATCAAGGTGAGGTAATTATTCAATCTTTGGAACTTGATCAAAAACAAATCGAGTTCTTAAACATTTAGGTTTAATACAATCTTCTCAACTAGAACTAGCTAAATCTTTACTGGCAAATAGAACACGGCGTTCTAATGCTCAGTATAGGAGTCTGATCGAATCTAAATTCGACTGATTCAAGTAGAAATCCAGGTAAGTAGAAGTAAATTAGCATAATATAAGGTTACTGTTGCTATACGGAAACCTGAAAAATAGCAACACATTTTTAATGTGGCCTTGTACCTACAAGATAGGTATCAAGACGGTCTCAAGCCCGTGTAAACACAGAGAGAAAATGTGTGTTTTTTGTAAGATTGCTTCAAATTTTAATTAGTGTATTATTAGTGCTCAAATATTCTAATATCAATTGTGCGTTGAATAGATACTCGAGAACTGAGTGTTCCCGTTTGTCAATATATTTCGTTCAATTAACGTCGAATTACAACGTAATGAATCTTGCAGTAAGCCACCGAGGTCTAAGGATTCACCAAAGTTTTTTAAAAGTATTTCGACCCCCTGAATCCGAATCCGTAAGGTAATCTGCAGTAAAGTGATGAAATAATTAGTTACAAACATATTTATAAACTAATAAAAAATATTTAAATTTGTGCACCTGACAAAAAAAAGACGTAGCTTCCTCCAACAAAATTTAGTACAAATAGATAAAATATTGTTCGAATATACAGTATATTACTGATTTTTAAAATACTTTCAATCTCAATTATTTTACACAAGGAGCACCCGTCACAATATCAAATCGTATAATTTTTATAAAAAGATTTGAACCTCAATATTTTAAATACCATAGGGTCCTCATTACTTTATAAAATCATAACATGTCTTAAAATATTTTTTACTTTACTTAGCGAATCATAAAGTTTAAAAGAAATAGTAATTTTCAGTTATACAGGGTATACGGGTAACTCAACGGTTTTATAAAAAGAACAATTAAATTCCATTTTACTCCTATAATCGTACGATACAGATAACCCATTTTTTTTAGTTTTCGATTTTCAGCTTGAAAACTAGTTATACAAATTAACTATTAGTTAATAAAAATTAACAAAAATAATAATGTTTAGTCATACAGTGTATATAGGGTGAGAGACAACAATTAAAATCCTTCAATCTTTTAAACTATACGATATCATAGGCAGCAAAAATGACAATTCTGAGGTGATCAAAAGATCGACATTTTCCCAAATTTTAACTGAATTAAATGCCTTTTTACTCCTGTAATTGTACGACACAGAAAACCCATTTTTTTGTTTTCGATTTTCAGCTTGAAAACTAGTTATCAAAATGGTTTAAAATTATTACAGCAAATAGCTATAATCGTCTTTTATTGTTATATTATTTTCGAAACGTTTGACGATTTAGTTTTGGAAATATTAATTTTTTTTTAAAAATTACCTTTGTTATCGTAAAAATTAAACAGATCGGTAAATCTGGAAAATCTTGCGGGAAAAAGTAGGCACATTAATTCTCTTCTAGGTACGCTATAGTTGACTATATATTATATAGATCATATTATTAAAAAAAAGCAAGAATATTTATTTAAAAATCAATAAATGACTATTTTCTGGCCGTAATATGTTCAGAATCATAAAAACCGCTGCCAATTTATTGGTACGTAGCTTTCTCTAACTCAATTTATAGGTCCAACAAATAAAATATTGTGCTAATATACAGTATAGCTGCCTGCTAATGTATGAGGTGGTTTTTAATACATAATTAAATATATAAGTTTTAGACGGTTCATTGTCCAAAAGTTTGCGGTCCCCTCTGTTTTTTTTTATTGTAGAATACAAACACTGTCGTCAATTTTTTCTCACAGGAATTCACGCATGTTTACATGTGTTCCTAACCAACCTAACCATCAAAACAATAGGCTAATCATTAGATAGGTCGCTCGCGCCATACTCGAGAAAACAATTTCTACGTTTTAGATCTTCAGTTGAATACCGCTTGACGAAATTGTTTTAAATTTTAGCAGCAGATAGCTTTTTTATGATGAATCACTAATTGAAAATTTGAAGCATTTGACTACATTGTTGTAGAGATATAAAAAATCAGAAAGTTAAAAAATTGAAATCTTGATATTTTACGAACCATAGGGGTTTGAAAGCTGTGCAATGAACTTGGCCAAAACACATGAAATATCTACTTATTCCCATAATCTCAAGTACAATAAGGTCTTTTTGCGCCCATAATCAGGGCACAAAAAAACTCATTTTTTTAGTTTTCGATTTATTACTGAAAAAATAAGTAGCTGAATCACTTAAAATTTTAAAGGAATATAGTTTGACACGGGACTCATCAACCAAATTTTTTTCGCAAGGTTATGATGTTTAGTTTCAGAGAAATGAATTTAAAAAAAAATCACCTTTTTCATTTTATCTGCCGAACAAAGCAGTCGATCCCGAGTACCAAACGAGGAAAAATAGATCATTTTATTTTCTTTCAAATATTTCATAGCTGAATTGTTTGTAACAATAGGATCATTGAAAAAACGCAAAATAGTGTTTGTCAAAAATCAAAAAATGGCCATAAAAAAAATAGTTGAGAGAATAAAAAATAACTGTTTTTCCCGAATGTAGAATCCAAAAATATATATGCATGTCAAATTTTATTGATATTGAGGACGTAGTTCCAGAAATATTACGGTATACACACACACACACACATGCATCCATACGGACATTTTCTAAAGACACTTGATTTTAACTTCTAACGCACTAAAATGTATTTCCTAGAAGTTTTGACGAATCTCAACATTTTACTATTACAAAGCTTCCTCGAGGAGAATGCAAAAAAACTTTTCTGTGAGAATCAGAAAACCTATATGCATGTTAAATAAAATTACGATCAGTCGCGTTGTTCTAAAATCATAACGGTATACACACACCTGGGATCAGCATACCTGCATAAGAGATGCTAATGGCTGTGGGCGGAGTGGTTTGACCTTCAGTGAACGGTTACGACCGTATAACAAAGGGTTTTCTCCTAAAGCTGGCGACGCTTCTGAGAAAGTACTACAATAAAGTCGCGACGGACACAAATTTAGGCTTTCCCCGACATAAGTCTAGACGCGCTGAGTCTACTTGAACAATAGTTTGGATACACCTTTGTCATAAATTTCGAGATACAATAGTACTTAGAATATTTTGAACCAGCTTAAGATTCTACGTCTGCGATTTCGAATACGAATACGTGTGTTACCGAAATAAAATTTCCTAGATTCAAATACAAATATTTCCACAGAATTTATATTATTTATACCAGCAAACATTCATTTTTATTGCGCATTACAAGATACGTTTAAGTAAATATCTTTCAAAATCCAATATATCAAGGTTTTATCCATTTTTTAAATAATTGTCTACTTGAATTACATATTGCTTTTTTAAATTAAATCAAATCGCTTGTATGAATACAAAATTCTAATTTATAAAAATACAATTTTCCCAGGTCAGTTTGTCCTTCTTGAGGGTAGATGACGGTGGTGGGGGCGTATAGCCAATACTGCACATAGCAGATACTGCGTGGATATCGTTGAATTCCAACACCCTTCCTCAACGATAGTCACACGGATGATTTTCGTAATTTAACCACTTTAGCGCAGAACACCTTGCGGATTCGGATTCAGGGGGTTGAAATACATTCGAAAAAACCTTTGTGGATGCTTGGAACACGGTGGCCTTGCCAACACTATAACGTTATTTCACCAGGTGGCAAACTTTTTATAGGGCTTGCTGCAGGAGTCATTACGTTGTAATTTGATATTAGATGAACAAAGTATATTGACGGACGGAAACGCTTGGTTCGCGAGTATCTATTTAAATCACACTTTATATTAGAATATTCGATCACTGAAAATAGAGTAATTGAAATTTGAAGCGATCCTACGAAAAATCATGTTACTTTAAATGCTGATCCTCCTCGACACTCTCTACGAAAGCCACATGAGTATGCGGCAGTCATGCCCTTTTACAGGCCCAAGATCTCGGCCGACGGCTGTCCTACCTTCCAGCGCCGCTACGGGCTTGGATTGGTTAGGACGCTGACACCGCCGTTCGTTCAGGGGGCTTCGGAACGTTCGCCGTACGTTCCCCCACCATCACCCTCCCCACTCCTATACCTGATCACTATGGGAACCATGTTGCCCCGCCTTCTATTTTCAGTATAAAATGCGCGCTTGAGCCGCCAAACCGACATTCGAGTATTAACCGCTTCGACAACTCTATTAACTTTTGTTGCTAAGACGTGAAAATGGCTCACCAACAAAAGCAGGAGAGAAAAATTACGCAACATTCGCAGGAAACCAAGGCATTAGCAGTTAACTATTGCCTTGAAGGAATGCGAAACGTGGAGATAACGCGACTTTTAAATGTTCGAGAGTCAACCCTACGCGGGTGGCTCTCGAACATCCAGAAGCAGAGAAAACCATCACAGAAGAGAACAAGAGAGAAAGACAATACAAGTGAGAAGCCCCAACCTAAACGACGCCGTCCAACTCCGTCAAACTCCAACGTCCAAGAGATCGAAGAAGTTCGACAAAATCCTGGAGCTGAGGAGGAAAGAACTAATAATAACCATCAAGGTGAGGTAATTATTCAATCTTTGGAACTTGATCAAAAACAAATCGAGTTCTTAAAACATTTAGGTTTAATACAATCTTCTCAACTAGAACTAGCTAAATCTTTACTGGCAAATAGAACACGGCGTTCTAATGCTCAGTATAGGAGTCTGATCGAATCTAAATTCGACTGATTCAAGTAGCAATCCAGGTAAGTAGAAGTAAATTAGCATAATATATGTTTTTTGTAAGATTGCTTCAAATTTTAATTAGTGTATTATTAGTGCTCAAATATTCTAATATCAATTGTGCGTTGAATAGATACTCGAGAACTGAGTGTTCCCGTTTGTCAATATATTTCGTTCAATTAACGTCGAATTACAACGTAATGAATCTTGCAGTAAGCCACCGAGGTCTAAGGATTCACCAAAGTTTTTTAAAAGTATTTCGACCCCCTGAATCCGAATCCGTAAGGTAATCTGCAGTAAAGTGATGAAATAATTAGTTACAAACATATTTATAAACTAATAAAAAATATTTAAATTTGTGCACCTGACAAAAAAAAGACGTAGCTTCCTCCAACAAAATTTAGTACAAATAGATAAAATATTGTTCGAATATACAGTATATTACTGATTTTTAAAATACTTTCAATCTCAATTATTTTACACAAGGAGCACCCGTCACAATATCAAATCGTATAATTTTTATAAAAAGATTTGAACCTCAATATTTTAAATACCATAGGGTCCTCATTACTTTATAAAATCATAACATGTCTTAAAATATTTTTTACTTTACTTAGCGAATCATAAAGTTTAAAAGAAATAGTAATTTTCAGTTATACAGGGTATACGGGTAACTCAACGGTTTTATAAAAAGAACAATTAAATTCCATTTTACTCCTATAATCGTACGATACAGATAACCCATTTTTTTTAGTTTTCGATTTTCAGCTTGAAAACTAGTTATACAAATTAACTATTAGTTAATAAAAATTAACAAAAATAATAATGTTTAGTCATACAGTGTATATAGGGTGAGAGACAACAAATTAAAATCCTTCAATCTTTTAAACTATACGATATCATAGGCAGCAAAAATGACAATTCTGAGGTGATCAAAAGATCGACATTTTCCCAAATTTTAACTGAATTAAATGCCTTTTTACTCCTGTAATTGTACGACACAGAAAACCCATTTTTTTGTTTTCGATTTTCAGCTTGAAAACTAGTTATCAAAATGGTTTAAAATTATTACAGCAAATAGCTATAATCGTCTTTTATTGTTATATTATTTTTCGAAACGTTTGACGATTTAGTTTTGGAAATATTAATTTTTTTTTAAAAATTACCTTTGTTATCGTAAAAATTAAACAGATCGGTAAATCTGGAAAATCTTGCGGGAAAAAGTAGGCACATTAATTCTCTTCTAGGTACGCTATAGTTGACTATATATTATATAGATCATATTATTAAAAAAAAGCAAGAATATTTATTTAAAAATCAATAAATGACTATTTTCTGGCCGTAATATGTTCAGAATCATAAAAACCGCTGCCAATTTATTGGTACGTAGCTTTCTCTAACTCAATTTATAGGTCCAACAAATAAAATATTGTGCTAATATACAGTATAGCTGCCTGATAATGTATGAGGTGGTTTTTAATACATAATTAAATATATAAGTTTTAGACGGTTCATTGTCCAAAAGTTTGCGGTCCCCTCTGTTTTTTTTTTTATTGTAGAATACAAACACTGTCGTCAATTTTTTCTCACAGGAATTCACGCATGTTTACATGTGTTCCTAACCAACCTAACCATCAAAACAATAGGCTAATCATTAGATAGGTCGCTCGCGCCATACTCGAGAAAACAATTTCTACGTTTTAGATCTTCAGTTGAATACCGCTTGACGAAATTGTTTAAAATTTTAGCAGCAGATAGCTTTTTTATGATGAATCACTAATTGAAAATTTGAAGCATTTGACTACATTGTTGTAGAGATATAAAAAATCAGAAAGTTAAAAAATTGAAATCTTGATATTTTACGAACCATAGGGGTTTGAAAGCTGTGCAATGAACTTGGCCAAAACACATGAAATATCTACTTATTCCCATAATCTCAAGTACAATAAGGTCTTTTTGCGCCCATAATCAGGGCACAAAAAAACTCATTTTTTTAGTTTTCGATTTATTACTGAAAAAATAAGTAGCTGAATAACTTAAAATTTTAAAGGAATATAGTTTGACACGGGACTCATCAACCTAATTTTTTTCGCAAGGTTATGATGTTTAGTTTCAGAGAAATGAATTTAAAAAAAATCACCTTTTTCATTTTATCTGCCAACAAAGCAGTCGATCCCGAGTACCAAACGAGGAAAAATAGATCATTTTATTTTCTTTCAAATATTTCATAGCTGAATTGTTTGTAACAATAGGATCATTGAAAAAACGCAAAATAGTGTTTGTCAAAAATCAAAAAATGGCCATAAAAAAAATAGTTGAGAGAATAAAAAATAACTGTTTTTCCCGAATGTAGAATCCAAAAATATATATGCATGTCAAATTTTATTGATATTGAGGACGTAGTTCCAGAAATATTACGGTATACACACACACACACATGCATCCATACGGACATTTTCTAAAGACACTTGATTTTAACTTCTAACGCACTAAAATGTATTTCCTAGAAGTTTTGACGAATCTCAACATTTTACTATTACAAAGCTTCCTCGAGGAGAATGCAAAAAAACTTTTCTGTGAGAATCAGAAAACCTATATGCATGTTAAATAAAATTACGATCAGTCGCGTTGTTCTAAAATCATAACGGTATACACACACCTGGGATCAGCATACCTGCATAAGAGATGCTAATGGCTGTGGGCGGAGTGGTTTGACCTTCAGTGAACGGTTACGACCGTATAACAAAGGGTTTTCTCCTAAAGCTGGCGACGCTTCTGAGAAAGTACTACAATAAAGTGGCGACGGACACAAATTTAGGCTTTCCCCGACATAAGTCCAGACGCGCTGAGTCTACTTGAACAATAGTTTGGATACACCTTTGTCATAAATTTCGAGATACAATAGTACTTAGAATATTTTGAACCAGCTTAAGATTCTACGTCTGCGATTTCGAATACGAATACGTGTGTTACCGAAATAAAATTTCCTAGATTCAAATACAAATATTTCCACAGAATTTATATTATTTATACCAGCAAACATTCATTTTTATTGCGCATTACAAGATACGTTTAAGTAAATATCTTTCAAAATCCAATATATCAAGGTTTTATCCATTTTTTAAATAATTGTCTACTTGAATTACATATTGCTTTTTTAAATTAAATCAAATCGCTTGTATGAATACAAAATTCTAATTTATAAAAATACAATTTCCCCAGGTCAGTTTGTCCTTCTTGAGGGTAGATGACGGTGGTGGGGGCGTATAGCCAATACTGCACATAGCAGATACTGCGTGGATATCGTTGAATTCCAACACCCTTCCTCAACGATAGTCACACGGATGATTTTCGTAATTTAACCACTTTAGCGCAGAACACCTTGCGGATTCGGATTCAGGGGGTTGAAATACATTCGAAAAAACCTTTGTGGATGCTTGGAACACGGTGGCCTTGCCAACACTATAACGTTATTTCACCAGGTGGCAAACTTTTTATAGGGCTTGCTGCAGGAGTCATTACGTTGTAATTTGATATTAGATGAACAAAGTATATTGACGGACGGAAACGCTTGGTTCGCGAGTATCTATTTAAATCACACTTTATATTAGAATATTCGATCACTGAAAATAGAGTAATTGAAATTTGAAGCGATCCTACGAAAAATCATGTTACATTAAATGCTGATCCTCCTCGACACTCTCTACGAAAGCCACATGAGTATGCGGCAGTCATGCCCTTTTACAGGCCCAAGATCTCGGCCGACGGCTGTCCTACCTTCCAGCGCCGCTACGGGCTTGGATTGGTTAGGACGCTGACACCGCCGTTCGTTCAGGGGGCTTCGGAACGTTCGCCGTACGTTCCCCCACCATCACCCTCCCCACTCCTATACCTGATCACTATGGAAACCATGTTGCCCCGCCTTCTATTTTCAGTATAAAATGCGCGCTTGAGCCGCCAAACCGACATTCGAGTATTAACCGCTTCGACAACTCTATTAACTTTTGTTGCTAAGACGTGAAAATGGCTCACCAACAAAAGCAGGAGAGAAAAATTACGCAACATTCGCAGGAAACCAAGGCATTAGCAGTTAACTATTGCCTTGAAGGAATGCGAAACGTGGAGATAACGCGACTTTTAAATGTTCGAGAGTCAACCCTACGCGGGTGGCTCTCGAACATCCAGAAGCAGAGAAAACCATCACAGAAGAGAACAAGAGAGAAAGACAATACAAGTGAGAAGCCCCAACCTAAACGACGCCGTCCAACTCCGTCAAACTCCAACGTCCAAGAGATCGAAGAAGTTCGACAAAATCCTGGAGCTGAGGAGGAAAGAACTAATAATAACCATCAAGGTGAGGTAATTATTCAATCTTTGGAACTTGATCAAAAACAAATCGAGTTCTTAAAACATTTAGGTTTAATACAATCTTCTCAACTAGAACTAGCTAAATCTTTACTGGCAAATAGAACACGGCGTTCTAATGCTCAGTATAGGAGTCTGATCGAATCTAAATTCGACTGATTCAAGTAGAAATCCAGGTAAGTAGAAGTAAATTAGCATAATATAAGGTTACTGTTGCTATACGGAAACCTGAAAAATAGCAACACATTTTTAATGTGGCCTTGTACCTACAAGATAGGTATCAAGACGGTCTCAAGCCCGTGTAAACACAGAGAGAAAATGTGTGTTTTTTGAAAGATTGCTTCAAATTTTAATTAGTGTATTATTAGTGCTCAAATATTCTAATATCAATTGTGCGTTGAATAGATACTCGAGAACTGAGTGTTCCCATTTGCCAATATATTTCGTTCATTTAACGTCGAATTACAACGTAATGAATCTTGCAGTAAGCCACCGAGGTCTAAGGATTCACCAAAGTTTTTTAAAAGTATTTCGACCCCCTGAATCCGAATCCGTAAGGTAATCTGCAGTAAAGTGATGAAATAATTAGTTACAAACATATTTATAAACTAATAAAAAATATTTAAATTTGTGCACCTGACAAAAAAAAGACGTAGCTTCCTCCAACAAAATTTAGTACAAATAGATAAAATATTGTTCGAATATACAGTATATTACTGATTTTTAAAATACTTTCAATCTCAATTATTTTACACAAGGAGCACCCGTCACAATATCAAATCGTATAATTTTTATAAATAGATTTGAACCTCAATATTTTAAATACCATAGGGTCCTCATTACTTTATAAAATCATAACATGTCTGAAAACATTTTTACTTTACTTAGCGAATCATAAAGTTTAAAAGAAATAGTAATTTTCAGTTATACAGGGTATACGGGTAACTCAACGGTTTTATAAAAAGAACAATTAAATTCCATTTTACTCCTATAATCGTACGACACAGAAAACCCATTTTTTTTAGTTTTCGATTTTCAGCTTGAAAACTAGTTATACAAATTAACTATTAGTTAATAAAAATTAACAAAAATAATAATGTTCAGTCATACAGGGTATATAGGGTGAGAGACAACAAATTAAAATCCTTCAATCTTTTAAACTATACGATATCATAGGCAGCAAAAATGACAATTCTGAGGTGATCAAAAGATCGACATTTACCCAAATTTTAACTGAATTAAATGCCTTTTTACTCCTGTAATTGTACGACACACAAAACCCATTTTTTTGTTTTCGATTTTCAGCTTGAAAACTAGTTATCAAAACGGTTTAAAATTATTACAGCAAATAGGTATAATCGTCTTTTATTGTTATATTATTTTTCGAAACGTTTGACGATTTAGTTTTGGAAATATTAATTTTTTTTTAAAAATTACCTTTGTTATCGTAAAAATTAAACAGAACGGTCAATCTGGAAAATCTTGCGGGAAAAAGTAGGCACATTAATTCTCTTCTAGGTACGCTATAGTTGACTATATATTATATAGATCATATTATTAAAAAAAAGCAAGAATATTTATTTAAAAATCAATAAATGACTATTTTCTGGCCGTAATATGTTCAGAATCATAAAAACCGCTGCCAATTTATTGGCACGTAGCTTTCTCTAACTCAATTTATAGGTCCAACAAATAAAATATTGTGCTAATATACAGTATAGCTGCCTGCTAATGTATGAGGTGGTTTTTAATACATAATTAAATATATAAGTTTTAGACGGTTCATTGTCTATTTGCTGTAATAATTTTAAACCATTTTGATAACTAGTTTTCAAGCTGAAAATCGAAAACAAAAAATGGGTTTTCTGTGTCGTACAATTACAGGAGTAAAAAGGCATTTAATTCAGTTAAAATTTGGGAAAATGTCGATCTTTTGATCACCTCAGAATTGTCATTTTTGCTGCCTATGATATCGTATAGTTTAAAAGATTGAAGGATTTTAATTTTTTGTTTCTCACCCTATATACCCTGTATGACTAAACATTATTATTTTTGTTAATTTTTATTAACTAATAGTTAATTTGTATAACTAGTTTTCAAGCTGAAAATCGAAAACTAAAAAAAATGGGTTTTCTGTATCGTACGAGTATAGGAGTAAAAAGGCATTTAATTGTTTTATTTTGCAGCTTATGAAACCGTATAGTTTAAAAGATTGAAGAATTCAAATTTTTTGTCTCTCACTCTATATACCCTGTATGACTAAACATTATTATTTTTGTTAATTTTTATTACATGTAATCCAAAGTTTGGAGTGTTTCGAGAACATTTATGGTTTTATAAGGCAGAAATTGACCGTGCTTTGAGATGAGATTGAGATGGCTTTTTGTGTGTGTGTGTATGTACGTATACCGTCATAATTCTGGAACCGCGAGACCTATTTTAATAAAATTTGACATGCATATATGTTTACTGATTATCAATTCGGGTACATTTCATTTCAAGATTCTAACCATTGTATGACCATTTTATGTCCATTTTTCGATTTTTGAAAAACTATTTTTCGATACATGGTGTGCGTAAAATGCACTTTTACGCACGCTCTATACAGGTGTGAAAAGTTGATTCTACAATTGTGAGATTGTCACCCTTACTTCGCTCGGGTAGTCAACCTCTCACTCGTGTAGAATCAACTTTTGCGCACTTGTATCGAAATATACTATTTGCTTTTTTTCTAATATAAATAGTCAAGACTGATCACCTACGACTTGACCCTTTGTAACTCGACAAATATTTATGAAAAAATTATGAAATTTATCATGAGATCCTTGAAACATTTCGGAAACATATTTCCACAATTTCAAGACAAGACAATACTGTATATTTGAACAACATTTTATGCGTAAGAACTATAAATTCAGTTGGAGGAAGCTATGTGCCAAAGAATTAGCAGCGACAAAATCCACGCAATCTAGGCTTGGTACTAATAATAAAGACACTGGCTCTGTAAGCGGATTCTTTAACGGCATCCAAGCTCACCGAGGAAAGGTATCCGAAGCTGTTCGAATTTTATCAAGATTGCGTTGAAGAGATCGAAATGGCGAGATCTACTAGATTTACCGAGAACTGCACGATATTTGAACTCTTAGCAAAATGTCAGTTCGAGGTAAAGGAAAAGTAGATCATTTTATTTTCTTTCAAATATTTCATAGCAGAATTGTTTGTAACAATAGGATCATTGAAAAAACGCAAAATAGTGTTTGTCAAAAATCAAAAAATGGCCATAAAAAAAATAGTTGAGAGAATAAAAAATAACTGTTTTTCCCGAATGTAGAATCCAAAAATATATATGCATGTCAAATTTTATTGATATTGAGGACGTAGTTCCAGAAATATTACGGTATACACACACACACACATGCATCCATACGGACATTTTCTAAAGACACTTGATTTTAACTTCTAACGCACTAAAATGTATTTCCTAGAAGTTTTGACGAATCTCAACATTTTACTATTACAAAGCTTCCTCGAGGAGAATGCAAAAAAACTTTTCTGTGAGAATCAGAAAACCTATATGCATGTTAAATAAAATTACGATCAGTCGCGTTGTTCTAAAATCATAACGGTATACACACACCTGGGATCAGCATACCTGCATAAGAGATGCTAATGGCTGTGGGCGGAGTGGTTTGACCTTCAGTGAACGGTTACGACCGTATAACAAAGGGTTTTCTCCTAAAGCTGGCGACGCTTCTGAGAAAGTACTACAATAAAGTCGCGACGGACACAAATTTAGGCTTTCCCCGACATAAGTCTAGACGCGCTGAGTCTACTTGAACAATAGTTTGGATACACCTTTGTCATAAATTTCGAGATACAATAGTACTTAGAATATTTTGAACCAGCTTAAGATTCTACGTCTGCGATTTCGAATACGAATACGTGTGTTACCGAAATAAAATTTCCTAGATTCAAATACAAATATTTCCACAGAATTTATATTATTTATACCAGCAAACATTCATTTTTATTGCGCATTACAAGATACGTTTAAGTAAATATCTTTCAAAATCCAATATATCAAGGTTTTATCCATTTTTTAAATAATTGTCTACTTGAATTACATATTGCTTTTTTAAATTAAATCAAATCGCTTGTATGAATACAAAATTCTAATTTATAAAAATACAATTTCCCCAGGTCAGTTTGTCCTTCTTGAGGGTAGATGACGGTGGTGGGGGCGTATAGCCAATACTGCACATAGCAGATACTGCGTGGATATCGTTGAATTCCAACACCCTTCCTCAACGATAGTCACACGGATGATTTTCGTAATTTAACCACTTTAGCGCAGAACACCTTGCGGATTCGGATTCAGGGGGTTGAAATACATTCGAAAAAACCTTTGTGGATGCTTGGAACACGGTGGCCTTGCCAACACTATAACGTTATTTCACCAGGTGGCAAACTTTTTATAGGGCTTGCTGCAGGAGTCATTACGTTGTAATTTGATATTAGATGAACAAAGTATATTGACGGACGGAAACGCTTGGTTCGCGAGTATCTATTTAAATCACACTTTATATTAGAATATTCGATCACTGAAAATAGAGTAATTGAAATTTGAAGCGATCCTACGAAAAATCATGTTACATTAAATGCTGATCCTCCTCGACACTCTCTACGAAAGCCACATGAGTATGCGGCAGTCATGCCCTTTTACAGGCCCAAGATCTCGGCCGACGGCTGTCCTACCTTCCAGCGCCGCTACGGGCTTGGATTGGTTAGGACGCTGACACCGCCGTTCGTTCAGGGGGCTTCGGAACGTTCGCCGTACGTTCCCCCACCATCACCCTCCCCACTCCTATACCTGATCACTATGGAAACCATGTTGCCCCGCCTTCTATTTTCAGTATAAAATGCGCGCTTGAGCCGCCAAACCGACATTCGAGTATTAACCGCTTCGACAACTCTATTAACTTTTGTTGCTAAGACGTGAAAATGGCTCACCAACAAAAGCAGGAGAGAAAAATTACGCAACATTCGCAGGAAACCAAGGCATTAGCAGTTAACTATTGCCTTGAAGGAATGCGAAACGTGGAGATAACGCGACTTTTAAATGTTCGAGAGTCAACCCTACGCGGGTGGCTCTCGAACATCCAGAAGCAGAGAAAACCATCACAGAAGAGAACAAGAGAGAAAGACAATACAAGTGAGAAGCCCCAACCTAAACGACGCCGTCCAACTCCGTCAAACTCCAACGTCCAAGAGATCGAAGAAGTTCGACAAAATCCTGGAGCTGAGGAGGAAAGAACTAATAATAACCATCAAGGTGAGGTAATTATTCAATCTTTGGAACTTGATCAAAAACAAATCGAGTTCTTAAAACATTTAGGTTTAATACAATCTTCTCAACTAGAACTAGCTAAATCTTTACTGGCAAATAGAACACGGCGTTCTAATGCTCAGTATAGGAGTCTGATCGAATCTAAATTCGACTGATTCAAGTAGAAATCCAGGTAAGTAGAAGTAAATTAGCATAATATAAGGTTACTGTTGCTATACGGAAACCTGAAAAATAGCAACACATTTTTAATGTGGCCTTGTACCTACAAGATAGGTATCAAGACGGTCTCAAGCCCGTGTAAACACAGAGAGAAAATGTGTGTTTTTTGAAAGATTGCTTCAAATTTTAATTAGTGTATTATTAGTGCTCAAATATTCTAATATCAATTGTGCGTTGAATAGATACTCGAGAACTGAGTGTTCCCATTTGCCAATATATTTCGTTCATTTAACGTCGAATTACAACGTAATGAATCTTGCAGTAAGCCACCGAGGTCTAAGGATTCACCAAAGTTTTTTAAAAGTATTTCGACCCCCTGAATCCGAATCCGTAAGGTAATCTGCAGTAAAGTGATGAAATAATTAGTTACAAACATATTTATAAACTAATAAAAAATATTTAAATTTGTGCACCTGACAAAAAAAAGACGTAGCTTCCTCCAACAAAATTTAGTACAAATAGATAAAATATTGTTCGAATATACAGTATATTACTGATTTTTAAAATACTTTCAATCTCAATTATTTTACACAAGGAGCACCCGTCACAATATCAAATCGTATAATTTTTATAAATAGATTTGAACCTCAATATTTTAAATACCATAGGGTCCTCATTACTTTATAAAATCATAACATGTCTGAAAACATTTTTTACTTTACTTAGCGAATCATAAAAGTTTAAAAGAAATAGTAATTTTCAGTTATACAGGGTATACGGGTAACTCAACGGTTTTATAAAAAGAACAATTAAATTCCATTTTACTCCTATAATCGTACGACACAGAAAACCCATTTTTTTTAGTTTTCGATTTTCAGCTTGAAAACTAGTTATACAAATTAACTATTAGTTAATAAAAATTAACAAAAATAATAATGTTCAGTCATACAGGGTATATAGGGTGAGAGACAACAAATTAAAATCCTTCAATCTTTTAAACTATACGATATCATAGGCAGCAAAAATGACAATTCTGAGGTGATCAAAAGATCGACATTTACCCAAATTTTAACTGAATTAAATGCCTTTTTACTCCTGTAATTGTACGACACAGAAAACCCATTTTTTTGTTTTCGATTTTCAGCTTGAAAACTAGTTATCAAAACGGTTTAAAATTATTACAGCAAATAGGTATAATCGTCTTTTATTGTTATATTATTTTTCGAAACGTTTGACGATTTAGTTTTGGAAATATTAATTTTTTTTTAAAAATTACCTTTGTTATCGTAAAAATTAAACAGAACGGTCAATCTGGAAAATCTTGCGGGAAAAAGTAGGCACATTAATTCTCTTCTAGGTACGCTATAGTTGACTATATATTATATAGATCATATTATTAAAAAAAAGCAAGAATATTTATTTAAAAATCAATAAATGACTATTTTCTGGCCGTAATATGTTCAGAATCATAAAAACCGCTGCCAATTTATTGGCACGTAGCTTTCTCTAACTCAATTTATAGGTCCAACAAATAAAATATTGTGCTAATATACAGTATAGCTGCCTGCTAATGTATGAGGTGGTTTTTAATACATAATTAAATATATAAGTTTTAGACGGTTCATTGTCTATTTGCTGTAATAATTTTAAACCATTTTGATAACTAGTTTTCAAGCTGAAAATCGAAAACAAAAAATGGGTTTTCTGTGTCGTACAATTACAGGAGTAAAAAGGCATTTAATTCAGTTAAAATTGGGAAAATGTCGATCTTTTGATCACCTCAGAATTGTCATTTTGCTGCCTATGATATCGTATAGTTTAAAAGATTGAAGGATTTTAATTTTTTGTTTCTCACCCTATATACCCTGTATGACTAAACATTATTATTTTTGTTAATTTTTATTAACTAATAGTTAATTTGTATAACTAGTTTTCAAGCTGAAAATCGAAAACTAAAAAAAATGGGTTTTCTGTATCGTACGAGTATAGGAGTAAAAAGGCATTTAATTGTTTTATTTTGCAGCTTATGAAACCGTATAGTTTAAAAGATTGAAGAATTCAAATTTTTTGTCTCTCACTCTATATACCCTGTATGACTAAACATTATTATTTTTGTTAATTTCTATTACATGTAATCCAAAGTTTGGAGTGTTTCGAGAACATTTATGGTTTTATAAGGCAGAAATTGACCGTGCTTTGAGATGAGATTGAGATGGCTTTTTGTGTGTGTGTGTATGTACGTATACCGTCATAATTCTGGAACCGCGAGACCTATTTTAATAAAATTTGACATGCATATATGTTTACTGATTATCAATTCGGGTACATTTCATTTCAAGATTCTAACCATTGTATGACCATTTTATGTCCATTTTTCGATTTTTGAAAAACTATTTTTCGATACATGGTGTGCGTAAAATGCACTTTTACGCACGCTCTATACAGGTGTGAAAAGTTGATTCTACAATTGTGAGATTGTCACCCTTACTTCGCTCGGGTAGTCAACCTCTCACTCGTGTAGAATCAACTTTTGCGCACTTGTATCGAAATATACTATTTGCTTTTTTTCTAATATAAATAGTCAAGACTGATCACCTACGACTTGACCCTTTGTAACTCGACAAATATTTATGAAAAAATTATGAAATTTATCATGAGATCCTTGAAACATTTCGGAAACATATTTCCACAATTTCAAGACAAGACAATACTGTATATTTGAACAACATTTTATGCGTAAGAACTATAAATTCAGTTGGAGGAAGCTATGTGCCAAAGAATTAGCAGCGACAAAATCCACGCAATCTAGGCTTGGTACTAATAATAAAGACACTGGCTCTGTAAGCGGATTCTTTAACGGCATCCAAGCTCACCGAGGAAAGGTATCCGAAGCTGTTCGAATTTTATCAAGATTGCGTTGAAGAGATCGAAATGGCGAGATCTACTAGATTTACCGAGAACTGCACGATATTTGAACTCTTAGCAAAATGTCAGTTCGAGGTAAAGGAAAAGTAGATCATTTTATTTTCTTTCAAATATTTCATAGCAGAATTGTTTGTAACAATAGGATCATTGAAAAAACGCAAAATAGTGTTTGTCAAAAATCAAAAAATGGCCATAAAAAAAATAGTTGAGAGAATAAAAAATAACTGTTTTTCCCGAATGTAGAATCCAAAAATATATATGCATGTCAAATTTTATTGATATTGAGGACGTAGTTCCAGAAATATTACGGTATACACACACACACACATGCATCCATACGGACATTTTCTAAAGACACTTGATTTTAACTTCTAACGCACTAAAATGTATTTCCTAGAAGTTTTGACGAATCTCAACATTTTACTATTACAAAGCTTCCTCGAGGAGAATGCAAAAAAACTTTCTGTGAGAATCAGAAAACCTATATGCATGTTAAATAAAATTACGATCAGTCGCGTTGTTCTAAAATCATAACGGTATACACACACCTGGGATCAGCATACCTGCATAAGAGATGCTAATGGCTGTGGGCGGAGTGGTTTGACCTTCAGTGAACGGTTACGACCGTATAACAAAGGGTTTTCTCCTAAAGCTGGCGACGCTTCTGAGAAAGTACTACAATAAAGTCGCGACGGACACAAATTTAGGCTTTCCCCGACATAAGTCTAGACGCGCTGAGTCTACTTGAACAATAGTTTGGATACACCTTTGTCATAAATTTCGAGATACAATAGTACTTAGAATATTTTGAACCAGCTTAAGATTCTACGTCTGCGATTTCGAATACGAATACGTGTGTTACCGAAATAAAATTTCCTAGATTCAAATACAAATATTTCCACAGAATTTATATTATTATACCAGCAAACATTCATTTTTATTGCGCATTACAAGATACGTTTAAGTAAATATCTTTCAAAATCCAATATATCAAGGTTTTATCCATTTTTTAAATAATTGTCTACTTGAATTACATATTGCTTTTTTAAATTAAATCAAATCGCTTGTATGAATACAAAATTCTAATTTATAAAAATACAATTTCCCCAGGTCAGTTTGTCCTTCTTGAGGGTAGATGACGTGGTGGGGGCGTATAGCCAATACTGCACATAGCAGATACTGCGTGGATATCGTTGAATTCCAACACCCTTCCTCAACGATAGTCACACGGATGATTTTCGTAATTTAACCACTTTAGCGCAGAACACCTTGCGGATTCGGATTCAGGGGGTTGAAATACATTCGAAAAAACCTTTGTGGATGCTTGGAACACGGTGGCCTTGCCAACACTATAACGTTATTTCACCAGGTGGCAAACTTTTATAGGGCTTGCTGCAGGAGTCATTACGTTGTAATTTGATATTAGATGAACAAAGTATATTGACGGACGGAAACGCTTGGTTCGCGAGTATCTATTAAATCACACTTTATATTAGAATATTCGAGCACTGAAAATAGAGTAATTGAAATTTGAAGCGATCCTACGAAAAATCATGTTACTTTAAATGCTGATCCTCCTCGACACTCTCTATGAAAGCCACATGAGTATGCGGCAGTCATGCCCTTTTACAGGCCCAAGATCTCGGCCGACGGCTGTCCTACCTCCCATCGTCCCTGCGGGCTTGGGTTGGTTAGGACGCTGACACCGCCGTTCGTTCAGGGGGCTTCGGAACGTTCGCCGTACGTTCCCCCACCATCACCCTCCCCACTCCTATACCTGATCACTATGGAAACCATGTTGCCCCGCCTTCTATTTTCAGTATAAAATGCGCGCTTGAGCCGCCAAACCGACATTCGAGTATTAACCGCTTCGACCACTCTATAACTTGTGTTGCTAAGACGTGAAATGGCTCACCAACAAAAGCAGGAGAGAAAAATTACGCAACATTCGCAGGAAACCAAGGCATTAGCAGTTAACTATTGCCTTGAAGGAATGCGAAACGTGGAGATAACGCGACTTTTAAATGTTCGGAGAGTCAACCCTACGCGGGTGGCTCTCGAACATCCAGAAGCAGAGAAAACCATCACAGAAGAGAACAAGAGAGAAAGACAATACAAGTGAGAAGCCCCAACCTAAACGACGCCGTCCAACTCCGTCAAACTCTAACGTCCAAGAGATCGAAGAAGTTCGACAAAATCCTAGAGCTGAGGAGGAAAGAACTAATAATAACCATCAAGGTGAGGTAATTATTCAATCTTTGGAACTTGATCAAAAACAAATCGAGTTCTTAAAACATTTAGGTTTAATACAATCTTCTCAACTAGAACTAGCTAAATCTTTACTGGCAAGTAGAACACGGCGTTCTAATGCTCAGTATAGGAGTCTGATCGAATCTAAATTCGACTGATTCAAGTAGAAATCCAGGTAAGTAGAAGTAAATTAGCATAATATAAGGTTACTGTTGCTATACGGAAACCTGAAAAATAGCAACACATTTTTAATGTGGCCTTGTACCTACAAGATATGTATCAAGACGGTCTCAAGCCCGTGTAAACACAGAGAGAAAATGTGTGTTTTTTGAAAGATTGCTTCAAATTTTAATTAGTGTATTATTAGTGCTCAAATATTCTAATATCAATTGTGCGTTGAATAGATACTCGAGAACTGAGTGTTCCCGTTTGTCAATATATTTCGTTCATTTAACGTCGAATTACAACGTAATGAATCTTGCAGTAAGCCACGAGGTCTAAGGATTCACCAAAGTTTTTTAAAAGTATTTCGACCCCCTGAATCCGAATCCGTAAGGTAATCTGCAGTAAAGTGATGAAATAATTAGTTACAAACATATTTATAAACTAATAAAAAATATTTAAATTTGTGCACCTGACAAAAAAAAGACGTAGCTTCCTCCAACAAAATTTAGTACAAATAGATAAAATATTGTTCGAATATACAGTATATACTGATTTTTAAATACTTTCCAATCTCAATTATTTGTACACAAGAGCACCCGTCACAATATCAAATCGTATAATTTTTATAAATAGATTTGAACCTCAATATTTTAAATACCATAGGGTCCTCATTACTTTATAAAATCATAACATGTCTGAAAATATTTTTTACTTTACTTAGCGAATCATAAAGTTTAAAAGAAATAGTAATTTTCAGTTATACAGGGTATACGGGTAACTCAACGGTTTTATAAAAAGAACAATTAAATGCCATTTTACTCCTATAATCGTACGACACAGAAAACCCATTTTTTTTAGTTTTCGATTTTCAGCTTGAAAACTAGTTATACAAATTAACTATTAGTTAATAAAAATTAACAAAAATAATAATGTTCAGTCATACAGGGTATATAGGGTGAGAGACAACAAATTAAAATCCTTCAATCTTTTAAACTATACGATATCATAGGCAGCAAAAATGACAATTCTGAGGTGATCAAAAGATCGACATTTACCCAAATTTTAACTGAATTAAATGCCTTTTTACTCCTGTAATTGTACGACACAGAAAACCCATTTTTTTGTTTTCGATTTTCAGCTTGAAAACTAGTTATCAAAACGGTTTAAAAATTATTACAGCAAATAGCTATAATCGTCTTTTATTGTTATATTATTTTTTCGAAACGTTTGACGATTTAGTTTTGGAAATATTAATTTTTTTTTTTAAATTACCTTTGTTATCGTAAAAATTAAACAGAACGGTCAATCTGGAAAATCTTGCGGGAAAAAGTAGGCACATTAATTCTCTTCTAGGTACGCTATAGTTGACTATATATTATATAGATCATATTATTAAAAAAAAGCAAGAATATTTATTTAAAAATCAATAAATGACTATTTTCTGGCCGTAATATGTTCAGAATCATAAAAACCGCTGCCAATTTATTGGCACGTAGCTTTCTCTAACTCAATTTATAGGTCCAACAAATAAAATATTGTGCTAATATACAGTATAGCTGCCTGCTAATGTATGAGGTGGTTTTTAATACATAATTAAATATATAAGTTTTAGACGGTTCATTGTCTATTTGCTGTAATAATTTTAAACCATTTTGATAACTAGTTTTCAAGCTGAAAATCGAAAACAAAAAAATGGGTTTTCTGTGTCGTACAATTACAGGAGTAAAAAGGCATTTAATTCAGTTAAAATTTGGGAAAATGTCGATCTTTTGATCACCTCAGAATTGTCATTTTTGCTGCCTATGATATCGTATAGTTTAAAAGATTGAAGGATTTTAATTTTTTGTTTCTCACCCTATATACCCTGTATGACTAAACATTATTATTTTTGTTAATTTTTATTAACTAATAGTTAATTTGTATAACTAGTTTTCAAGCTGAAAATCGAAAACTAAAAAAAATGGGTTTTCTGTATCGTACGAGTATAGGAGTAAAAAGGCATTAATTGTTTTATTTTGCAGCTTATGAAACCGTATAGTTTAAAAGATTGAAGAATTCAAATTTTTTGTCTCTCACTCTATATACCCTGTATGACTAAACATTATTATTTTTGTTCGAATTTTATCAAGATTGCGTTGAAGAGATCGAAATGGCGAGATCTACTAGATTTACCGAGAACTGCACGATATTTGAACTCTTAGCAAAATGTCAGTTCGAGGTAGCAACGCTCATGCAGCACTGCAAATTTTAGAGAAGATTCATGTTATGACTCAAACTTGAGTGATCTTACTGATCACTTCTTTTTAGAGTGAAAAAATCACTCTTGGAAATTTACATACTTCTCGGCGAGCATTATAATTCATCGGATCATTCATCAGTGGCGCACGCATACCGATCGCAGCACCGAGATATCTGGTTCTTGCTCCTCGAAAAATGAATCTGGTTTTCTTAAGATTTTTTCTCGATTAGCTGTTATTGAAAATAGTTGT
>NW_022279885.1:0-25305 GCF_009193385.2 Nasonia vitripennis
TACTTACTCTAAAGTTTTCATCTTCACTGCTATCGTTATTAATTGCATATCATTGATCGGCGATAAAATGCAGTAGATCTTGGAACGTATTCATCCATATTGTTTAAAAAGGAATAATAACAACGTCTTTTCATAAAATAGCTTTTTTTAGCTACAGAAAGTATATGTGCTTAGCATTTGGAACGACGAGGGTTTCGCGCTCCTTAATTCGGGATCTGAGGCAACGCAGCAGGTTGTAGAAATGAGTAGACTCGTGTCTAAGTTAAAATGCGATTTATTGACGAAGTATAAAACAGGTTCTCTCTCTTCTCGAGCGTGTTGCCTGAACGAACGCTAGATGCTCTCTCATAACGATGGCGGGCAAGCTCGAGCGCGTCGCCCGATCGCCACGCATCGTGGTGGCTCGGAGGTGGCGCCGCTGGAAGCCGGTGGCCGGATGGTCAACTGAAGTCTGGTCGAGGGACGAGACGCTGCTTGCGTCTGTGACTCCGGGGGTGACCAGGATGGGTCCCCACAGCTACTCCCCGCCAGTGACGAGCGGCTTGAGGAGGAACGAGACTCGGGTAGGTTGCCTGTTGAGGGAGTTGTCTCGGCTCGCTCGTGCTGACGAAGGTGGCAGGCCCGGTGGTGTTGGAGAGGCCTGCGCCTGGAGCGGCTGCGAGGCGTGCTGGTGTGGAGACTGGGCCTCCGGAGCGGGCGCTGCCAGCTGTGCTGGCTCCGTCGAGGCCTGCGTCGAGGCAGGCTGGGGCGCTGGCTGTGAGTTGGGAGCTGCCGGGGCTGGCGCCTGTACAGGCCGCGCGCTCGGCGAAGCTGGCTGCGGAGAGGCCGGCGGAGAGGGCCCTCGATCCGCCGACGCAGGTGCAGCCTGACTAGGAGAGGCCAACGGAGAGTCCTCTCGGTCCGTTGGCTTCGGGGAAGCGGCGCTCGGTGAGGCCGGCGGAGAGCGGACTCGATCCGCCAGCGGCGGTAGTGGAGCGGGCAGCGGAGAGTCCTCTCGATCCGCCGACTCGGTGAAGGCCGGCTTCAGCGAAGCCGTGGTGATGGCCTTGGACTGGCCGTTAATCTCGATGCGGTAGACCCTGTCGTTGAGGCGCTCCAGTACCTTGTAAGGGCCAGAGTACGGGGGCTCGAGAGTCCTCCTTACGGTCTCGACTCGCCTGAAAACATACTTGCAGGTACGTAGGTCTGGGTGGAAGAAGGGCGCTTGCGGTGCGGCGTGCCTGGAGCCGGGAACCGCGCGCAGCTTCTGCATTAGAGTCCTGAGCTCGACGACGAAGGCAGGAGCGTGACTCCTGGATGCGATGACGGGACGAAGAAGTCGCTGGCAGTCGCAGCGTCGTCCCGAACACATCTCTGCTGGCGAGGCCTGTAGATCCTCCTTGAAGGTGGAGCGCAAACCGAGCAGCACTGCTGGGAGCGCGGTGGGCCAAGGCGTCGGGGCGCAGCACATCAGGCGCCTTTACGTGCGGTGGAACCTCTCGACATGCCGTTTGATTGCGGGTGATAGGGGGTGGTGCGCCCTGTCGGCTCCGATGATGCGCGCCAGCTCTGCGAAGAGCGCAGCCTCGAACTGCGCGCCCTGGTCTGTCGTGATGGTTAGCGGTATGCCGTAGACGCTGATCCATCGGTCGAAAAAAGGCTCGTGCGGTGGTAGAGGCCTGCTGATCTGGCATCGGATGGCTTCTGGCCACCTGGAGAAACGATCGATATCGTCAGGCATACTGCATCCCCGAGTGGAGAGGCAGTTGACGATGTCCAGTGGAGATGGTTGAAGCGCGCATCCGGGGCGTCGAAATCTCCCAGAGCTGCGCGGTTGTGGCGGCTCACCTTCGATTGCTGGCAAGGCACGCATGTGCGAGCCCAGCGCGCGATGTCCTTGCGCATGCTGGGCCAGACGTATTGCGCTGATTGTCTGATGGTTGCCCGGATGCTCGGATGCGAAAGACCGTGCGTGACGTCGAACACGGTCTTCCGGAGCTTCCGGGGGATGTAAGGACGTACCAGATTGTTGTCGGTGGCGCAGTGCAGCACGTCGTTGCCGAAGGTGAGAGCCGGAGCGTGAGCGATGGTGCTGGTGAGCCGAGGATTGCGGGAGGTCCGCGTCTGTTGCCTGATGTTTCGCCAGGGTCGCCAGGTCCAGGCTGGCCGGCATGTCGATTGCTTCGACCCTGGAGAGCGCATCTGCTCGACGTGTCAGGGCCCTTGGTGTACGCCAATGAGACCTGGAATTGTAGAATGTAGTCGAGCTGTCGTGCTTGTCGTGGCGAGGCTCTTTCTGCGGCTGCTGAGCTGCGTACGTGAGCGGCTTATGGTCAGTCAGAAGGGTGAAGGGTCCTCCCTCCAGGATGCCCTTGAAATGCTTTACTGCTGCGAAGGCTGCGAGGAGCTCCCGGTCGTAGGTGCTGTAGTTCCGTTCTGCGCTGGAGAGCTTCCTCGAGAAGAAGCCAAGGGGCCTCCAGGAGCCGTCGATTTCCTGCTGCTCGAGCACTGCGCCTATGGCGTGATCCGAAGCGTCGGTGAGCAACATCCTGGTGCGTTGTCTCGCAGGAAAGTGGTTCTGGCTGCCTGGGCGAGCGCGCTCTTGCACGCGACGAAGGCATCCTTTGCAGCTGGCGTCCAGGTAATCGGGTAGGCCTTTTCTTCTTCGGTGGTAGGTGTTGCAGAAGGTCGTTGAGCGGTGCAAGGAGGCGCGCTGCGCCCGGAATGCACCGTCGGTATAATTGATGAGCCCAAGAAACGTCGGAGTTGCGAGGTGTTGCTGGGCTTCGGGAAAGCCTGGATGGCGTCGATTGGTTTTGTGGCGGCCTGGAGCCCTCGGCGGAGACCTCGTATCCTAGGTACGTCACCTGCTTCTTTCCTAATATGCATTTGTCGGGGTTGACCTTCATACTGGCCGCTCGTAGTACGTCAAAGAGTTTCTTGAGGTGCTCGGCGTGCTCTTCAGCGCTCGTTGAAGCGACAATGATATCGTCTAGATATGCTCGGGCGAATGGTAGGTCGCGCAACAGCTGGTCCATGGCCCGCTGCAGCGACTGGGCGGCGTTGCGCAAGCCCAGCGAGGACCTCGTGAATCGAAGAGGCCGAAAGGCGTAATGATGGCCGTCTTGTGCGCGTCTTCTGGTGCGAGTGGCAAATGGTAGAAGGCCTTCTTTAGATCTATCACTGAGAAAATATTTCCTCCAATGCTGAGCAACAGATCTTCGATGATTGGAAGAGGGTATCGATCTGGCACGGTGCGGCTGTTCAGCTGTCGGTAGTCGCCTGTTATGCGGTACGTGCCGTCGGGTTTTAATACAAGACGAAGTGGACTGGCCCAGGAGCTGTCTGACAGTCTCACAATCCCCATCTCCATCAGCATCCGGAATTCGGCCTTAGCAGCTTCGAGGCGAGGACCAAGGAGACGGCGAGCCTTGGCTGCTGCTGGTGGTCCGGTGGTGACGATGTGGTGCTGAGTGTCGAGGCCCGGAAGGGCGATGATCGTGCTTCCTGGGGTCGCTAAGTCGCTGTATTTGCGGAGAAGTTCGGCGAAGATTCCTTCAGCTACGTCCGCTGAGATGACGACTTCGACCGAGTGCGTGTCTGTCGGACGAATTGAGGCAATTGCGTGGCGGGATGAGTCGGGTCGATGAGGCGCCGTCGCTGCATGTCGACGACTAGCCCAAAGTGCGCCAGGAAATCTGCGCCTATTATGGGGTTTGCGACTTCTGCGATGATGAATTGCCACTTGAAAGGCCGGCGCAGGCGCAGGTCCAGATCCATGCGATGAGCGCCGTATGTATCGATGGAAGTGGAGTTCGCTGCGCTGAGCTTCAGTGGGGCGCGTTGGAGCGGTCGTGAGAAGAAAGATCGGGGCAGCAATGAGACTGCCGAGCCGGTATCGACCAGGAACCTAAGTCGTGAGGTTCGGTCGACGACGTGCAGGCGTTGCTCGTTGATGGCGCAACCGCAGCTGCCTGAGGGTGCGGCGGCGCTTCTAGTTTCCCGGCATTAGATAGGAGCAGGGAGCCTGCATTGCGTGGCCTCGCTCGCGAAGCGCTGGTGATACCAGCACCATGCTGGGTTTGCTGCTGGCGAGGTGGAGCGAGTCTGCCGCTGGCGAGATGACGAGCGCGTGGCTGAGCGACCACGCTGCTGCTGTTGCTGTTGTTGAATGGGCTGCTGTCGTTGTTGTTGCTGCTGGCCTGCTGCTAGCGTGGTCGCGATGGACTGCAGTGTAATTGACTGCTGCTGGAGCATCGTCGAGATGTGGGCCATGGCGAGGCGAAGCGAGGTCAGCTCCTGGTTTGGCTGAGGTGTGGCGTTGCCTGAGGAGACGCCGCTGGATACTGGCGAGACTGGACGTGAGGTTGCGCAGACCTGGCTGCTCGGGAGGACGAGCTCGTCTGCGAGTGCAGCTAGTTCGTCTAGCGCTGGTGCCTTGAGCACTCTGCAGAGACGGCTCGTGTGTGATGGCAGAAGATCGAGCCATTTGACGCGCAGGGCCTCGTCGGAGACTGCAGATCCTCCGAGGCGGCGCATGTAGCGCAAGAGCTGGGAGGGCGTCCTGTCGCCGAGCTGGACCTCGTTGAGGAGCTGGTGGAGCTTGTGGTCGGCGGAGACGGTGAGACGCTTCAGGACGGCTGCTTCAGAGTCTCGTAGCGCTGCTCTGCTGGAGGGTTGAGGATGACGTCCGAAACCTCCTGAGCGACGTCTAGCGGCAGGCCTGCCACGATGAGGTCGTACTTCGCGACGTCTCTGGTGACTCTCTTGGAGCGAAAAGACGATTCGGCTTGCGAGAACCAAAGGCTCGGATTAAATGTCCAATACGGTGGTAGCGTGCACTTCGAAGCAGCGTCGACTTCGCGCTTGTCGTTTTGATCGTTGCGAAGGTCGAAATTAGGATAACGGTTATCCGGCGGTTCGAGAGACGCGCCGAACTGTTGTTGTTGTTGATTCGCGCGCGGGCCGTTCTGTAGCGACTGCTCCGAAAACATGTTGCCTTGTTGTTGGTCGGGTCGCGCTTGTTGACACGAGGACCGCTGGTCTTCGGTCTGCGTGGCTTCTGCTGACGAGCGAGGCGGCGTGTGAATCATGTATTCGTCCTCGGAGTTGCCCGAAAAATTCAGCGCGCGGCGAGCTGCTCGCAGCTCGCGCGTGCCCGCGAGCGCGTGGTTATTTGCTGCGCTCGCTGTGTCACGGCGAGGTGCGTCTGGCGAGACACCTGGCGGGGCGCGAGGCGTTTAAGCGGAGCCAGCGAAGCGCGCGCGGTTGCTGCTCGACGCAGAAATGAAAAAGATGGCCGCTCGCTTACAGCGAAGCGGTTCTATACGAATGCGTGGCTCGCGCGTGCCTGCGAAATGCGCACAAAGATGCACGACGGCGAGCGCGTAGTGATGCCAGCGAATTTGTTTTGCCTTCTGGGTTACGAGAGGCGTGTGTCGCTGTAGCGACGAAACGCGAAGCGTGCGGCTTAAGCGGCCTCGATCGCGGCGCGAGACGCTCGGCGGCGAGCGCGCACGAAGGAGAGAGAAGAGAAAAAAACAAAATGGCCGCGCGTTGCGGTTTTGTATGCGAGAAGCGCGTGCTCGAGCGACCTTGACCTTGGCGGCGAGGTGCGAGCGTGCTTAGTACGAGCGTAAGAGTGAGATGGTCGTTGGTGTAAAAATGCCGGCTCAAGGCGTGCGCGAGGCTGCGATGGCGATGCGCCTGCGACAGCTTTTTCTTTTTTCTTTTCGACCGGGAGAAAACACTCCGCGAAGAAGAGAGCGACTCGACGGAGTGCCTCTGCGCGACGCACGAAGAAAGGAGCGACTCGCGGGTCGCACGTGGTCTCCAGAAAAAGAAAAGAGGTGTTGTACCTTGGCTGCCGAGAGACCTACGTCTTTGTCGGTGTTGCTGCAGGACGAAGGTTGCGGCTGGCTACTGTCGCTGCTGTACGCCGGTGAGCGGGAGGTGCGACCCCGGCACGTTCGCTGTATAGGGGCTGGTGCGGGGCGACCTCGGGGTTGGCCGTATAAGCCGGGCTGGACTGCTGTCCTCGGTGAAGATGGCCGTAGAAGCGGGCGCACCGACGGTGGCTGTAGATGGGCCTTTCCTCCGGTGCAAAAAAAACGTTTTCTAAGGTCCCGAGTCCGGGCTGTAGATGGGCTCCGTGGCTCGAGAAGATGCTGCTGCGATGCGATGTTTCGAAGAAAGCGACGCCACGCTCCAAAAATGGCTGCCGCTCGTGCGCGTCGGTTGATGTTGCTCCGCTGTTGCTCGATGTCGGGGTCACCACTTTGGAACGACGAGGGTTTCGCGCTCCTTAATTCGGGATCTGAGGCAACGCAGCAGGTTGTAGAAATGAGTAGACTCGTGTCTAAGTTAAAATGCGATTTATTGACGAAGTATAAAACAGGTTCTCTCTCTTCTCGAGCGTGTTGCCTGAACGAACGCTAGATGCTCTCTCATAACGATGGCGGGCAAGCTCGAGCGCGTCGCCGGATCGCCACGCATCGTGGTGGCTCGGAGGTGGCGCCGCGGGAAGCCGGTGGCCGGATGGTCAACTGAAGTCTGGTCGAGGGACGAGACGCTGCTTGCGTCTGTGACTCCGGGGGTGACCAGGATGGGTCCCACAAGCATACAGGTTATAATATACTACTAAAATTAGCAGCGCCGCCTTCTTTGTTGATTTTTTTTTCAACTCTCTGAAGTTATTCGAGACTTGAGTCCATTAAAATCATTGTCATTTACTTGTTAATTGTATTTATTGTCACTACAAGAAGCTGTAGCGGATACCTGGCTCTAGAGCATTTTAGAATACATATTCTTTGCAACATTTATGCACATTCATCGGCAAACTTGATAAAATAAAAATGGTTCAGTGCGGCTACATTCACGCTGTAGCCATCTTGCCAAACGACGGAATACGCGGGAAGGCGACCGGAGGAATTCCCGTCTACAATCATAGTGTCGTACTGCCCTGCAGAGTGGAAACATTCGGAAGAATCACTTTCTTTGCTTTTAACTGGGGTTGCAAACACGTGTTTTTGCCGGTGGTATCAAAGTTGTATTTATCGAGGTAACTTGTTGCTGAAGGTAAAATGAATGAAATCACCGATGAAAATGATGATGATGAGAAAAACAATGGAAGGAATGAGAGTAACAGTCAGAATGACAATATAAACAATCATGATGATAAAAAAATGAAACCACTTGAGGACAATGAGATTGAAAGTGTTAAATTTTTTGTTGCTGTCAAATTTATTGACGACAAGGAGAAACATCATGTTATTGTAACCTCAGATAAAGTACTAAAGTTCGATCCAGTAAAGACAGAACGTAAAAAGTATAAAAATCCATACAAAGTTTTAAAATACGACACTGACAGACAACAAGAATTTGCAGTACCTGCTAATATTTTAGACCATTCAGGTAAGTAGTCATATATGCGTATCCATGTGTATGTATATATACGTATAGCTGCATTGCTTATCTTGTATACATATATAAAAATAATACATAATTCATTAATTCATTTCAGATTCGTTAGTGGATCTGAAAAATCAACACAAAAGATACGTTTATCCAAAGTCTAGGTTAAGTGATGCTCTAGAAAAGCTAGCTCAAGAGTCAGAAAGCGAGGATGATGGTTTAGATACCAAAGATCAAATTAAGAAAGATAGAAAAGATAAAGTGTACGATGACTATGAACAAATAATATTTAATACTTTTATACATATACCTGCATATGTATACCTTTAATGCATATTTATTATTTGTATTTCCAGAATGCGACAAAAGAAAAACCAGACTGTGCCTTCTAATACAAGAAAAAATGTAAATAAATGCGATAACATGCAGATGGTTGATAAGCAGACGCAGAGAGAATTGATTAAAAGAAAAGCACAACAATTGCTCAAAGATAATGAAACGGTATCAAGTATGAAGCAAATGAAAATGAATAAAGTTTCAGCAAATTACAAATTAGATTTTTCTAATAATACTTAATGCGATACTGGCCTAGTATCAGAAAATACAGATAATATTGATTCCCAGATAAATACATTAAATAAAAAAATAAATGCCTTGGAAGAAGAAATAGATGAGAAGGATAAAGAAATTGATAACTTACAATTATCTCTTGTACTCGCAAACTCTACTTGAATCATGTACTGAAAAAAATAATGAGTTAAAGAAAAAGTTAGAGGCATTTGAATCAACAAATGTTGATAAATCTAATACGCAAGGCAATGTATTAGAGTCTCCAGTACGTAGTACAGTAGTAAGCATAAAGTCAAAAAAATTATTTGACTCTCCAACAATGGTCCAAGAAGAAGATTCCATAGCATGTACAAGCTCTTTGACTCCTCCGATGAAAGTGAACAATAAACTTGTTCATCGTACACCTCCAACAATGTTCGAAGGAGAAGAAAATGCAATACCATCTGCAAGCTCTTCGACTCCGATGAAAGTGAAAGAAAACAAATCAGCTGTCACCACTACACCTAGCTTAAAAGGTAATTTCTTTTATATTTGATATTTCAGTTTTTACATTTATAAGTAATTAATTTGATTATACAGGTTGCACACAAAAGAATTCAAAGAAAATAAAAAAAAATAAATGGCTTAAACATTCATTATATGATTATGATTCGGATGACTATGCCAGTGATCTAAAAAAAGCTGAAAAAGAAAAAAATCATGAAGATTTTACTGCATTCCAGATAACAAATAATGATGGACATAACGTAAGTTCTTTTAAGATATAGGTGGATCTCAAGATGGTTTGATCTTTGATTTGACAGAGAAAAATCTATATACAAATTAATTTCTTTTTATTCAATAAAATATGTATATCCACAGGAAAAAATGTTTCATCTTTGCTATGGATATTGTATCAAATATGAGGAATAGAAATCAATAAGAAGTCAACCGACTGCATCTCGATTCATTAATAAATTAGCCATAGCTTTGTGGGGAGAGAGGGAAATGGTATTAAGAGCTGTCGATTTACGAAGGGCGGAATCAAGAAGAGATTGAGATACACCTAGAAAAGCGGTAACACCTAAAAAAGCTGGAATATTAAGAAGTGAGTAAAATCAATAAAATAACATTAATATAATTATGAAATTGTAATTTTAAAATGTCATTGTAAAATATTATAATTTGAAAATTTTGTAGAATGCTATCGACGATATTTACTCTCAAAACACGAAATAAAACAGAAAGATTTGGAAAAATTAAATCAAAATAATTTAAGCAAGAATCACAAAAGAAATTTATTGAAAAAATTGGATGGTTGGACTACACATTTAAGTAATGCCATCAATCAAGTTTACAATCAAGAAAAGGCTAAGGACAAAGGTAAATATTCTAAAATGATAAAATTATCATTGAATATTTTACAATTTTATTTTTCACATTACAGCAACTATTTATTTTTATATTTTACAGACGCTGATTCCAGCCCATCCTCTGAAGACGATAAAGGGTCTAATCGCGCAGTCGATTTGGATTCTGATAATTAAATACAATTGACTTATAAAGTTAAAGTATTGGTGAACAAATGTTGAAAAATCTTTAAAATTTTTATTTATACTTTTTAAGTATTTTAAGACATAAGTAGAATAATGTCGTTTATGACAGGAAAGTTCTTCCATAACATAAGATTGTGAAGGGGCCACGCCACCTCTTATATAGATATACTTTGATAAAAGTATTATATCAAGTGGCGCGGTAGCGCCACGAAGGCGAGTTTGAGAAGCAGACGGAGCCGCGGCGCCCGTGACATATTTACTTCTATATTGGTGTTCGGATTTTTCATTATACAAAAAAAAATACTTATCATCATTATTGGTTGGATTTTTTGGCTTATTAGCATGTCTTCTGAGCTAAACTATGATTTCCAACAAAAACATTAGTGAAAAAGCTGCCTATTTTTATAATATGGGAGTAGATAATCCAAAAATGCTGAAATCACCTATTTATTCTTCAGCCCGAAATGTGGTAGGACCGTGAAGTTAGCCGCGCACGGCCAAGAGTAAGGGGATTGCTTTCTCATAAATATCGAAATCCCGCTCATTTCCGCTATTCAGGTTGAGGTTACTATATGCTTTCCCGCCATATACTTACTGCCGATTTTATTTATAATCGTCATACAAGAGAATCGTTGTGTTTTTTTAATCTGGTCTGGCTAAAAGAAATTCATTTTTAAAGTCCAACAATTCAGTGCATTCACTTTATAAAAATGAATTGTAGTTCTTCTTATACAACCGATGAGGAGATGGAGTATTTGGAACATCGTGATGTAACCACGTAAGTATTTGTGAGGTTATATTGTTTGTTTTTATTTCACGTTTTATATTGTTTTTTACGTTTACATTATAGAATCATTGTGGGGTATGTCGATGCAATTACTGCTCCTGCAAAAGCTCCTGGCAAGAACGATTTATTATTTAAATTTGTTGTATCAAATGGAAACAGACGCATTCCTATTCTTGTATGGGACGTAGATCTTATCAATAAATTATCTAAAGAAATTTGTTCTAGCAGGGTAAGTTATCTTACTTATTATTTACATCATACCATAGTTTTCAATATGTATATTTTTGTTTCTTTTTTTATTTATAGGTAGTAAGTATTAATGGTGGCCACTGTCGAGCTGTTGCCCCATCGAAAATCAAGGACGAAAGTAATTTGGTCCCATTTGAAGTAATAATAAAGGAAAATACAGAAGTTTCTTTTTTGGGCTATCACAACTTACAAAATCAAACGACGAATCAACTTCAAAAGGCCACTTTTGATAACATACACACTTTAGAAGGACTAATAGGTGAGTAGTAATTTTTAATTGATATTTTTTATCTAATTTGTTATTTTTACCTATTTCCCAATTGTTTTATTTGTTATTTTTACCTATTTCCCAATTGTTTTAGAAATTTCTGGCTACATAAGAACGAAGTTTTCGTTATTGCACAATCGTAGTGGCCATATGACTTATGGATTAGGAGCAATCACCGATGGGATTAAAAAATCACTGTTCAAGTGAAACAGTTTACGGAATGTGAGGTTGAAATTGGAGATTATGTCACTGTTACAGGAATATTAAAAGGCCAAGGTTTGTCTTTACATGTATATAATTTTTGACATTTAAATTTAATATGCGATATTAAAATCCATTTTTTGTAGACTTCTTTTTGATAATTTCTTTTCTTTTTTAGACTCCCTTGTAACAATTTTTTGCGATAGCATCAATAACATAAAGTTGGATGCTGAAAAACCAGCTTTAACAGCAGCAGAAGTTCAACGTGGTAGCCGACCAGTTAAACGCATACGCACAAGTGACAAAAAATGTTGAATTACATTTAAAATATTCCATATATTTTGAGTTCTACGGTTAAAAGCTATTATTTATTGATTATTTAAAAAAAAATTACTGTTACATATTTCATATGTTCTGAGTTTTACGGTTCAAAGCTTTTATTTATTACTTTGCTTTTATTTTATACTATTACAATTTTGAACTAGATTAAAGAAGAATAACAAATCATAAGACTAATTACGTACAAGTTTGGTACAAAATGTGATTCATAGTTTTATGACTGTGATATTAGAAACATATTTTGATAGTTATTCTTCAGACTAAAAATATGTGATACTCGTGTTTATCGAAACTAAAATAATTATATATTTAAAAAGTCAATACTCTTATTATAACAGTATTTTCATAATGTTTAATTAGTTTCAAAGATTAATATATAATTATGATATTTTCAGTTACACGCTAAAGTATAATGACTTCAAAGACTAATTGACTTAAGATTTTCAATTACATGTTCAAGTATTTAAATAATTTAAATGACTTTTAAGACTTGTTACAAGAAGAGAATTGTATCTTTTAAAGATAAAGATGACTCCGTAAACAAAAGTATATTTGTAGTTCCTAATATAGAATTTACTATATTAAAAAGTTAACATAATATTTCTATATAATTTTGTATTTGCATGAAGTTTGTTTATTTGTTTGTACAAACAATGTATCAAGTCTACGTATATTTTTTATAATATAAAGTAAATAAAAAGACTATTATGAGATTACGATGATATAAAACTGTTCTTTTTGGCAACATATATTTCAAACAAAAAATAAGTTAATTAATTAAATAAAATAAGTAGTACAATGTTTTTGAACAAATATTTTTTTATTGTGTATATATAGTATAATTAATAATTTTATAATAAGGGTACAGATAAAACTGGAGGTCTTAGAGTTTTAAGAATTTTTACAATTTTAACTTTTCCAGACATATGAGCCATAATGTGCTTTTCCAAATATTTTTTGTTAACGTATGTTCTCTTACAATAATTACATGTGTAAACATTTTTAGGATGTTGTGAGTTTACATGTTTTTCCAAAACATCTTTTCTAACAAAAGTTTTATTACAGATATGACATGTAAAGTTACATAGATCAGTATGTGTCAATCTATGAGTTTGTAGATGTTGATTTTGGGAGAACTTCTTATTACACTCATTACAACTGTAATTTTTCAAACCTTTATGTATACTTTGATGTACTTTTAATTGCCCATTTGTTTTGAAACTTTTTTCGCATATTAAGCATTTAAAAGCTTTCACAGTATCATGGATCTTGATATGCACATTTAAATTTCCCATTTGAGTAAAACTTTTTTTACATATAGTGCATATATGTGGTTTATTTTTTGAGTGTATTCTTTCATGTATTATTAAATCTCTCTTTCTTTTAAAAGTTTTTTCACAAGAAACACATGTGTACAGAACATTTTCAGAATTTTTATCGTTTTCCATATTTAAACAATATTCTTCATGCAGGTTACTTGATTTTCAAAATAAAAATTTTATTTAAATCTGTTCCAGATTGATTCGTGTATCATACTGCCTACAAAGTTAATTATATTTTAGGGTTAGGGTTATACTTATTTCGTACAAATTATTATTCTATTTTATTAATATACGTGACTTACCTTTATTTTACAACGTCTAACATTTGTTAAAAAATGTTATAAATTTTTTAGAGCTACATAAATAGCCGTATAGTTGAAGAAATATATGAGAAAGCAATCCCGTGCGCCGTTGATGACAGAAACTTATGGGAAAGCAATCCCGCGCGCGGCTCACGACAGAAATTTATGAGAAAGCAATCCATGCGCGATTTGGATGCGCAGTTGCATTTTTTTGGACTCGCATATGTAACCGCGTATAAAGAAGTATACGTGACGTATCTGAGCGTGAGAACAACAAACAATCAACGTGTTTATGTTGATAACAAAAAAGCTTGTAGAGTATACATGGTTTGGAGTTAACAGCTTATTAAGGAAGAATAAAAGATTTTCAAGAGTACATAGCTTACATGGCTTGGAGCCAATAACTTTAATAAGGGAGAGAGAAAAGAGCACCTGGCAAATAACATGCAACTTCATTTTTACTTTCTACAACATTCCACCTGTTGATTTCCAATTATTCGGTGCAAGTCAACGTTCATTTTAGCAAAAACAGGTAAAAATTATTAAAAATATGTTTTTCTAACATTATTTAAATGGAAACTTTTAGATTACAAGGCATGTGCTAAGAGTGGTAACCTAACCTGCACATCTATACACACAAACATATACATAATCACACACAACGTTCACTGCCTTAACTACTCTAGTATGCACGTGAATTTTAAAAACATCAGTTACAATTTGTGTGTTGAATATTACCAAGGATGAAGTCCAGATGTAATTATCTTAATAGATATTCTCAACTCAGTGTTCGAGTCAGTCGCAGGTAGTATATATCATTATGGTGGCATATATGCAGAGCATTATAATTTTTGCTGTACATTTTAGTGTAGATACTTGTTTCATTATGCACAAACAGGTTAGCGTAATAATTTTTACTTAACAAACTCTGCTAGGTGTTCCACATCAAATCCTATGGCTTATAGTGGACAAAATGTACAAATAGGTGTTTATATGAAAATGTAACTGAAACACGTGAAATCAAAACAATTAGATATATTGTTTCAATATCTTTAAATAAATCACCTTGTACAATTTTAAACCTCTGAGTATGATAGTTTTGAGAGCGAAAACAAAATCAGAAAACAAGCAGTCGTATGTAACTATTGATAATTTTTGTTCGCACTCAATTAAAAACTATCATACTTGGAGGGCTAAATTTTTGTGTGGTGATTTTTTTCAAGATGTTCAAATTTTGAACAGCTACCAAAGACAGACAAGATAAAATTGTTACGCTATCTTGTTTCTATGTAATAAAACAAGCATCTACACAAAAAATTTTACATCTTTGCATTAATACACTGTATATATGCCACCATATGTGACTGACTCGAACACTGAGTTGAGACGTACATCTTTCAGGATAATTATGTTTCTTACAGGTTATTAAAAACAGCAAATTAAATACACTCACACTATATGACACCATACTTACTGTACACATAAAAACTCTACACAATTGCATTTTCCTACATGAAAAAACTCTACGCAGATATATTTTCTACACGAATATTTCCTACACTTATTTTTTATTATTTTACTACACTGCAAAACTCTACACAAACGTATAACCTATTGTTGTAACAATGATATAACAATAGGTTATGATATTGTGTAGAGTTTTGCAGTGTAGTAAAATAATAAAAAATAAGTGTAGGAAATATTTGTGTAGAAAATATCTGCGTAGAGTTTTTCCGTGTAGGAAAATGCAATTGTGTAGAGTTTTTATGTGTACAATAAGTATGGTGTCCACTATATCAGTTTTCAACTTATTCTAACCTCTTTCCCATCATGCTTCCACAGTTAACCTTTTAAGTAGTTATTTAAATATTATTACTTAAGAAACGATTCTAATTTTTTTTTTGTAATTACTCTTTTACCTTTACATATCTTTGCCATGTTTTGAACCAGAATCGTTTAGTTTTTATTAGTTCGCTTACTTTCTACCAGAGACGATTTTTTTTATTTATCTACATAATTTTTTCTTTTATTTTACAGCTAAAATTTGGATTGAAGAATAACGGTACTCTCTATGTCCTACAAAATACAAAATTGTAAGGTATATATACATATTTATATACATGTTTGCAATTACTTTTATTGACTTTTTTCATATTCTAATGTTATACCATATTTCTTTTTCAGGTTTTCTGTCTTTGAATAAAGCTAATGACTATAATATTAATGAAGTGTGATATTTAACATCCTAAGTAATTATAACTGATTATTGCAGTTTAGTGAAATTTGTTATTATGACTGATCATAGTATTACTGAACTTTGATAAAATTACTGTAATAATTGTCACAATGTAACAATAAAATAAATAATTTCAATTTTTCTCTCTCTTTTTTTTACTGTATATATAGACTGCCTTCCGTCTATTTTTATTTACAAAACAATATCCTTACAGTTATAATTATTCTTTTAAAAATAATATCTATCCATATTTCCAACATTTATTTTTACTAAAATCCTGCCTTATCTAGCCAAAGCCATAGCCAAAGCCATTAGCCAAAGCCATTAGCCAAAGCCATTGCCAAAGCCATTAGCCAAAGCCATTAGCCATATGCATCAGCAAAAGCCATTAGCCAAAACCATCAGCTAAATTAAGCCATTATAGCCAAAACCATCAGCCAAAGCCAACAGCCATATAAATACCCCATGGTCATATCAGTTGAATATTGCTATATTCAGCGAAAGCTGTCAGTCATAAATATAGTTACAAATAGTACAGCCACACTATCGTGCAAACAATTGTAGATTAGAACCGATTAAAACGATTATAAACTATTAAAACGGAGCACTGTTGAGGATTACAATCGTTTATTAATCCAATCAATAAGAAATTGTGATTCGTTTTAATCGTTTATAATCATTTTAATCTGTTTAAATCTGCAACTGTTATCAGGGTAGCCAAGTCTCTACGTATCTAACCGAAGCCACCAATCGGAGACATCAACCATAGATAACCACAGCCACAAGCCTGTATTACCTGCAAACAGCCGAAGTCATAACCATTAACTGTATAACTATAAAACAGCTTTTATTAGCCATAATCAGATAGCTAATGTATTTAAATTAAAATAAATTTTACATTATTTCAAACAACCAAAGATTAATTAAACCAAATTTATATTAAATATATTTTTTATATGATACTTGTACGTCTGCTCTAAGCGACAAGGCATTAATTAGTCCGCTAAGTGTTTATGTAGACTATTTTGTTAGAATATTATAAAATGGATAATAATATTACACAAAATTTCTCAGAATGTGCACGAAAACGTGTTACATCAGGTGATTTGCTGGAAGATTCTGACATTGATTTTTTTCTATTATTACTAACAAAATGTTCAAAATATAAGCCCTTTTCAACTTTACTTTTATACCTAGGTCTTATTTCAGAAATTCCGAGAAATCAAAAGCATATACAAATTATATATTTATCCTCAGTATGCAATAATCCAAACGATACTGGACATTGGGTAACTTCTTATTATGACACTGATTATATTTATGTTTTTGATTCTATAAATAATAAAGTAATGCACAAAGATTTAGAAAAATCATTAAAATTGCTACATCCTTATTATTTTCTGGAAGGTAAGAGAGTTATTTTCCCAAAGGTTCAACAACAAACGAATCAAAAAGATTGTGGAATTTTCGCCATAGCTTTCGCAATAACTTTATTATGCAAAATGAAACCAGATCTTCTTACGTATAATACTCATATCATGCGTCCACATTTACTGAAATTACTTGTTAGTAAGTACATCGCACATTTCCCTTGTATTATTACACCTATCCCTATAAATGTTCAGCCTAGAAAATTATATGATACAAATATTATCATTAATAATGCTTGTCTCAATGATGAACACATAGATTATTTTCATACAATGTTACAACAACTTTCTGCGTACCAACCCTACTCAACGTTGTATTTACAGAATATTTCAAAAATTTCGCATATAAATGAAAATAATAAACACATACAAATATTATTTCAACGTGGCTCCACAATAGGTCATTTTGTATGTACATATTACGATACTAGTACTTTATTTGTGTATGATTCAATGAATAATAAAGAACTTCATAGTGATATTAGTATAGTTTTAAAGACGTTACATCCTTATTGTTTTAATGAACAAAAGAAACCGATTATATTTCAAACAGTTCAGTCCCAAAAAAATGCTACAGATTGTGGTGTTTATTCTATAGCCTATGCTGTGACCCTTTTATTTGGTTATAGACCCGAGACAATGGTATATAATAACAGTGAAATGCGTAAACATTTGTTAAAAATATTTGAAACTAGAACAATTGAACATTTTCCATGTCTTAGTACTTTTTCCAACTATTGTTCACAATTTAACTTTAGTTCCATAACTGAAACAAGAGCTACAATTTCCGGTTTAGGTAACAATGTTATGCATAATAGAAAACGTACAAACGATCAAATAACGGACGAAACTTCATTACAAAACCATAGGGAAACAAATCTACATAGTCTCGCAATCAAGAAAAAAAAACATACTATCAAAAAAATAAAGATAAAATTTTACAAGCTCGAAGAGACAAACGTCGAATGAAAAAATGTAAAACTGGAACTGCACATAGCAATCAAAGTGTAATTGATGAAACTCAGAAATGTTTAGTTGATCAGTTATCGCCTCCAAAAAATATTAATATTGTCAAAAAATATAAATCGTGTAAAGTCACTGAAATGAAAAATCTATTTCTTCTCTTAGTAATAATGAATCGAGTTCACAACTCCATATAAACGCGCACGATTACAATACAAAAGCATTGATGATAATAACAAATCTGATTGTAATCCAAACTCTCAAAGTTACAATAAATCATGTAGTGAAAAGACAAACAATTATTAGATTCTAATAGTAAGACAAGTTTAAAAAATAAAAAATATTATGAATCGCACAAGAAAAAGATACTAAGTAAAAGAAAAATACATTATTCAAATAACAAAACTGACATTTTGAATAAGCGCAGGAACAATACAAGGATAATCGTGAAAAACTAGTAGAAAGACAAAATAAATACTACGATAAAATTAAAAACAAAATTGCAATGGCGAACAAAATTAAAAAGAAATACAATGTGATTAATGTTGTTAAGGATAGTACAATAAAATTAATAAAAACAGTGAAAATTTTATTACCAATATTATGATTAAATTGGATTGTTCATTTTCTTCTTCACAACGCAGATTAGAGGCTGAAAATTTAGTATCTACTTCCATTTATCTTCGAGATGAATATATCAACAAAGTAAGAAAAGTGTTGAAAAATCTACAAAATAAAATTGAATTGTCATTGACTCGATTAGGTAATATATCTATTACGGATAATATAGACTGTGCATTAACTGCTTTATGCGGTATTCCTAAACATACTTCCTCCTCAGAACCATATTTTTCTGATGCAGCGTATGATTTTCGGCTTGGATTATTTAACGATTTTAATATTAATAATAAAGTTATTTTAAATGAAAAGGACAAACCACCAATATTTACCACTTATTATTGAAGAAAAAAATAAAAAGGTAAAGTTTGGGAATGCAATGGTTACTGTAAAACTATCGATATTGATATATTAACAGAGCTACAAGCATTTTTTTAGATATTCTTAAAGTGACTTTCAGAAATGCTTACAAGTTTTTTTTATCTATAGATATATGTTCAGCTCAATCACGCAATATTGATAAGCTTGGTCATCCAAACATTTGTTATAACCAACCCCTATTATGTACTTCAAAATTTTTAAAGTTGCAAGTTTTATCATCTCATTATCCTCATTTGCGAACGATTCAAAGATCTCTTTATGAATTGAAACATTTGTATACTTTTATTTTGGACATAGAAAATGCTTTAAATGATGCAGATGTAGTGTTATTAAGAGATATTATACAAAAATCCAAGAAACTTGGTGTACCTATGAAAAGCAATAAAAACCTGAATCAAGTAAATTTAAATGAATCAGAATTAAAAGAGCAGTTTTGTATTGGCATCAAGGAATATACAAAAATAGTAACGGATCCACCTACGATTCCTTGTATTTCATGCGAAAGACTATTTTGTGCTAGAGACATTCAACATTATGATCAGAATAATGCAACTAATGTTGCTTTTGAATTACTCGGCATAGAACGTGAAAATCTTTTTCAAAAACTTAAGAAATTGCATAACATTACCGATAATTCTATATGCAGACCTTGTTTAACAAATTTAAGAAAAAATATCATGCCATCCAACTGTATTTTAAATAACCTTTTTGTGGGAGAAGTTCCAGAAGAAATTAGAAGTCTCAATATGATAGAGAAATTTTAATACAAAGGGCAAAAGCTTTTCAAACAATTACGAAACTAAATACCGTTATGAATAAAAATATTCCTCATTATGTAAAAATTGATAAAGTAATTGGTAGAACATTTCATTTACCTTTACCACTAGAAGAGACTTTAAAAAGATATGTCCTGATACTGATCCATTAATGCAGATCACGAATTATATATCTTGATTCGAACACACCCAACAAAAGCTAATAAAATTTGGGAAGATTACATTGATATAAACAAAGTATGGAAGGCGTTACAGTGGCTAAAGAAAATAATTCTATTTATGAAAAAATTGAACTTCCATCTAATCCCAAATGTTATTGGATACACTACACGAGCAATTAGAATATGAAGAAAATCATGAAAACGCAGAAGAAGAATGTACACCTAAAACAAATACAGTACCAAACGAACCCCCAGTACGTCCGTTATTAACCCAAAATCTGAGACGGACCCTTTTTATGACCATTACACCATTTATCCTTTGCATGACAAAAAAAGAATGAATCAGATACTGCACTTTACCAGATGTTGCAAGTTTCCGCTGCTGCTTTAGATAACAGAGGAAAAGATTTAGATCTCAAATGCTTTCCTGATTTATATCCTTACGGAAAATATGGGCAACATGCTGAAAGAAAGCCTAATTTAAGAGATTTCGATTATATTAAGAGTAGATTAGCATCGAAACATTCACAATTTAGATTGAATATTCAATATCTGTTTTTTTCACTTTACAATAATACACTGAGACAAATAAATGCTGGAATATTTCAAATGCTTAATATCATCAATCCAAGGTATAAGTACACGGTCAAAGAATTTCTGCAAATGTTAAATGAAAATAAACTAGATGGTAATTTAGATACCATTTTCTCTCGTTTGCCAGGTACTGAATCGTATTGGAAAAAAGTTCGTAATGAATTGAGGTGTATGGCACGCGAGTACGGACCTGCTACTTTCTTTATCACTTTCAGCCCAGGAGAGTGGATGTGGTCTGCACTAGCGGATATATAAAACAAGTAAATGGGTGGAATGATAGTCGTTCTATTTCGCAATTAATAGCTGCAGACCCGGTATCAACTGCTAGATATTTCCAAAATAAATTCAAAGCTGTGTTAGCTTATATACTATCTAAGTCAAATCCGATTGGAAAAGTTACACATTATTACTGGGTCCGTGAATACCAAGGTAGAGGATTACCCCATTATCATTGTTTGTTTGGATCCAGGATGCTCCGATTTATGGTACAAGTTCGAATGAAGAAGTGCAAGAGTTTATCTTACAACATATAACATGTCACATTCTAGATAAACAGATTTCGCCAGAACTTCATCGTCGCGTCTTAGCCTATCAACAGCACAAACACAACGATTATTGTATGCGCAAGAAACAGACAAAAACTGGATTTTCAACTGCTTGTCGTTTCGGATTTCCTCGCCCGTAACTGATAGAATAATTTTAAGAGACGTATCTGTTGCTATTTCGAATCGAAATAAATTAAAAATAAATCTCGATTTTATGATTTACCTAGAACAACAGATGAACAGAATATTAATGATTATATGCCTGCTCTATTGCTCATTTGGGAAGGAAATAACGATGCTCAATATATTGGAGAATCTTCTTATTTGTTGACCAAATACGTAAGCAAATATGGTACAAAAGGTGAAAAGAGCAATTTAGATTTCGCAGATATACAATCAAATAAACCGTTGTTTAACCGTCTTTGGCTTTTGCTGTACGTGCCTTACAACATAGAGAATGTGGAGCGATTGAAGCCGCTGATGTTTTGTTAGGACATCCTTTGCATAGTACTGATCCCGAAACAATTGTTAAATGGTTGAATGTTAATATTATAAGGGTAGAAAACTAAAGCATTTAATGAAATCAAAAATCTTCCAGAAGATTCAACAGATTTATTTTATGATTCTTTCATAGATAATCATTATCCCAACAGACCAAAGGAATTAGATTCATTATGTTTGTATGATTTTGCTAAGTGGTTTGAGATTTCAAAGAAAAACCCAATTTACAAAGCTGAGTATTATGAAATGTCAAACGGCTTGTATTGTAAAAAACGCAAGAAACCTTATTTAATAAATCACTATCAGTTTAATCCAAATAATCAGTTAGAAGCTTACTACCATGCGTTGTTATTATTATTTAAACCTTGGAGGGATTTAGATGAATTAAAAGGTTCTGACGGAACATATTGTGAATCTTTTAAAAAACAACAGCATGAGCTAGCACAAGCGATGAAGTACCATGATAAATGTACAATTATACAAGAAGCTATGGATAATATGAATAAATTAATTCAGAATCAATTAGAACAAAGTGTAGCAGATACGCCCAAAATTCAGCTCATATACCTGATGGCTGTGTACCGATTGAAGTAGAAAATGCTATGAATGATTTCAAGCTGTGTAGAAAAAGCTATTATTAGTAAACAAGACCTACAAAACTCGATTGCGAAATTTAATACAGACCAGCTAAGAGTTTTCAACAAAATAACTTCAGTTATACAATCAAATAGTAAAATACTAAGAATGTTTGTAAGCGGTCCTGGAGGAACGGGTAAAGTTTTGTCATTGAAAATTTAGTTTCATGGAATAAATACACCGTTGTAAAGATACAGCCGTCACAGCTCCTACTGGAATTGCTGCATATAATATCCAAGGACTTACAATTCACAGATTATTGCAACTTCCAGTAGAACACGGCGGCACAGCAGAGTATAAAGAATTATCTGGACCAGCTTTAAACAATAAGACAGACATTGCAGAATGTGACTTGATTATTATAGATGAAATATCGATGGTATCGAATATTACTTTCATGTATATTCATTTGCGTTTAACTGAGATATTCGATACATCTGATACTGAGGATGGATGGTTTGGGAAAATTAACGTTCTTGTTTTTGGTGATTTGCTGCAACTTCCTCCAGTTCGCGAAGATTTGTATTTGTTGGAATGAAAAAAAACAAATTGATAAGTATATCAAATCGATGATTACTTTTAATTTGGGGAGCTATTCGAATATGATGAATTAACAATCAACATGAGACAAAAAATGATCAAGCATACTCAGAAATTCTTTGCGTATTAGATTAGGTTTTATGACTCATTCTGATATAAATGTACTGAAAACAAGAAAATTGATTTTACAAGTAATGATTACTCGAAGAATATTCAAGAATTATGTAATTATTTAAAAAAATTACCAGTAGATACAGTGTGCTTATTACCTACCAAAAAAATGTGCAATGCCATTAATGAAGCAATGATGCTTACCATTGATTCAGAAGAAATTAATCTTGTTGCCAAAGATTCATACAAATGTGAAAAAAATCTACAAAAAAAAGTCTTGAAATTATTGAACGACCGATGAAGACAATTTTGTGGTATTGATCGCGTAATTACAATTAAATCGGTTCTAAAGTTATGTAAGAAGGAATATTGATGTTCTATTGGGTTAGTAAACGGAACAATCGGCACTGTAGTTTTCTTTCTAAAGATAGATCTACGGAGATTACAAGTATACGCATTGTATTACAGTCCGGAAAAGAACATGAAATACCTCGATTGGAATATAAATTTATTATCATGGATAAAATATCTATCACTCGAGAACAATTCAATTTGTAATAGTTATGGAATAACAATTCATAAAAGTCAAGGTTAAGCTTGACAAATGCTGTCGTTGAAGCAGGAAACAATGTATTTAGTAATGGTCAAACGTACGTTGCAGCTTCTAGAGTAACTACTTTAGAAGGTTTGCATCTTATTAACTTTGATCCTTCGTGTTGCACTGCAGACATGACAGCTATTCTTGAGTATAATAGATTACGAAAAGAATATCGACCAGATCTAATAGCTTTGATATTCCAAGATCGCAAACAAATTCAAAGTTTAAAGTGTATGATACGCGATGGTGTATAAAAAAAAATGAATTATTGACAGACGCTGAAAGTAATTTAAATCATATTTCGATAGTACTTCGGATATTTCTGGTTTACCTAACAATGATGGAGTTTCTTGCTATGCCAATGCCTGTGCACAAAGCTTATTCATTCAACACTATTAGAAGAATATTATTACAACATAGCCATACAGACACTGTCAAATTAGTATTTCAACAATATATTAATAAAACTAATGTCGATATTCAAAATTAAGAGAGTTCTGGTGAAAGATTTCAAACCGATACGCCAGCAGATGTGGGCAGAATTTTTATTAAGTCTATGCATAAGTCACTTATATTACAAAATATTCTGAATAAAACTAATTGAAACAATCAGATGTCCTGGATGCGATGAAGACAACATAGTAATACATCTAATAATTATATCGTTAATCTTTTCTTACCAGATTTTCGAGTTTGTACATTACAAAAATCATAGATATAATATTGGCAATTGGCAAGATATTGAAAATTATTGTGATAACGGTTGTCAGTTAAAAAGATTAAAAAAGCTGATTACGTAATCAGTAATACATTGGTGATTTACAATTGATGTTATTTGATCGTACTGATGATAACGATATTGTAAAATAACGAATTTAAAAATAATGGAATACCATTAGCTAAGGTTGACATCAATGGTAAAAAGTATGGGTTGCAAGTGGGATATTTCACCATGGTAATATTTCTCAGGGTCATTATACTATATGTTACGACACATAATCAGTGGTTTAACATCAGCGATAATGATGTTACTAAAAAACAATGGCAAGAGGTGCTAAAAATGTTTACATTTTATTTTAGAACAATTTAATGTGTTTTAATACTTTGTCTAAAAGAACTAAAAAAAAAACTTTGACCAAAGTAAAAGTTAGGCGAGTTTGATGCATTGCGTATTATTATGGTTTTCATTTTTATAAAAACTTGAGATACTTTAATAAGGTCGCTTAAAAAGATATGAATCTCTAAAAAAAACTTTAAGCAAGTAAAAGGTTAGGCGAGTTTGATATATTGCACATTATCATGCATGTTAATAAAATAACTTAACAAAATAAAATAATTTGTATACTACTAATTAGAGATCAAAAACCAACTGAGATCAATTAAAGAAGGCAATTTTTTTGTTTACAATAAATGACATTTCCAAAACAACTGAGATCAATAAAAAAAAGTCAAGTTTGTATTAATTATTTTATTTTATTCACAATACAACAAACAAAAATCTTTGTGTTTTATTGAAGGCTAAGACAAATGATTGCTGATTTAACTTAAGTAATATATTGATCAATTACAACAACTAAGATACTACGTACTTGCCATGCCCGTTTACTTTATCATAGGTGAACAACGAAATTTTTTTTAAACGCTACAACGTTATACCAGTTTGTTCATGTTTTTAACTTTTTACAATCTTTTAAAGTATGCAGAATTTATGAATACTATTTTAAAGTAATTGTAGTGCATATTTTCTACTTTTAAATGAATACAATTTCCTGACTAAAATTCCTATATATTTTTTTTTACAAAAGGAAAAAATGATTTATTGAATTCTTTTTGTTCAATTACATTTTAGTAATCTAATTAAAATTTATTATTATATATAAATAAAAAATAACAATGAAGTTTGTGTACAACAAGTTAAATATGCAGAAAGCTACACACATTGCAATTAGAACACCATGAATAAGTGAAACGGCATGGCAAGTTACGAGTATCTTGAGTTGTTTGTAATTGATCAATAAATATATTACTTAATTAAAACAGCAATCATTTTGTCTTAGCCTTCAATAAAACACAAAGATTTTTTTGTTTGTTGTATTGTGAATAAAATAAAATAATTAATACAAACTTGACTTTTTTTATTGATCTCAGTTGTTTTTGGAAATGTCATTTTATTGTAAACAAAAAAATTGCCTTCTTTAATTGATCTCAGTTGGTTTTTGATTCTCTAATTTAGTAGTATACAAAATTATT
>NW_022279886.1:0-61194 GCF_009193385.2 Nasonia vitripennis
TCGTACACTATTGCTCAACTACTGGCAAACTTCAGGATACTTTTCTATTATTTTTGGCCTGCTCGTAGACTGATGCTCAACTACTGGAAAACTACAGGATACTTTTCTATTATTTTTGTACTTCTCGTAGACTATTGCTCAACAGTTGGGAAACTACAGGATACTTTTCTATTATGGTTGTACTTCTCGTAGAATATAGCTCAAATGCTCGAAACTACAGAACACTTTTCTATAATTTTTGGGCTACTCGTAGACTCGTAGACTAATGCTCAACTGCTGGAAAACTACAGGATACTTTCTATTATTTTTGGCCTGCTCGCAGACTGTTGCTCAACTACTGGCAAACTAATTACAGGATACTTTTCTATTCTTTTTGGACTTCTCGTAGACTATTGCTCAACTACTGGAGAACTACAGGATACCTTTCTTTATTTTCGGAATGCTCGTAGACTGTTGCTCGACTACTGGAAAACTACAGGATACTTTTCTGTTTATTTTGGACAGCTCGTAGACTGTTGCTCAACTACTGGAAAACTACATGATACTTTTCTATTATTTTTGGCCTGCTCGTAGACTGTTGCTCAACTACTGCAAAACTACAGGATACTTTTTTATAATTTTTGGAATGCCCGTAGACTGTTGCTCGACTACTGGAAAACTACAGGATACTTTTCTGTTTATTTTGGACTGCTCGTAGACTATTGCTCAACTACTGGAAAACCACAGGTTATTTTTCCATTTGCTCGGACTGCTCGCAGATTATTGCTCAACTACTGCAAAACTACAGGATACTTTTTATAATTTTCGGAATGCTCGTAGACTGTTGCTCGACTACTGGAAAAATACATGATTCTTTTCTGTTTATTTTGGACTGCTCGTAGTCTGTTGCTCAACTACTGGAAAACTACAGGATACTTTCTATTATTTTCAGACTGCTCGTAGACTATATCTCAACTACTGGAAAACAACAGGTTATTTTTCCATTTGCTCGGACTGCTCGCAGACTTTTGCTCAACTACTGGCAAACTTCAGGATACTTTTCAATTACTTTAAGCCTGCTCGTAGACTATTGCTCAACTACTGGCAAACTTCAGGTTACTTTTCTATTATTTTTGGACTGCTCGAAGACTATTGTTCAACTACTGGCAAACTTCAGGATACTTTTCAATTATTTTTAGCCTGCTCGTAGACTGTTGCTCAACTACTGGTAATCTACAGGATACTTTTCTATTATTGTGGGCTTCTCGTAGACTATTGCTCAACTACTGAAAAACTACAGGATACTTTTCTGTTTATTTTGGACTGCTCGTAGACTATTGCTCAACTACTGGAAAACCACAGGTTATTTTTCCATTTGCTCGGACTGCTCGCAGATTATTGCTCAACTACTGCAAAACTACAGGATACTTTTTTATAATTTTCGGAATGCTCGTAGACTGTTGCTCGACTACTGGAAAAATACATGATTCTTTTCTGTTTATTTTGGACTGCTCGTAGTCTGTTGCTCAACTACTGGAAAACTACAGGATACTTTCTATTATTTTCAGACTGCTCGTAGACTATATCTCAACTACTGGAAAACAACAGGTTATTTTTCCATTTGCTCGGACTGCTCGCAGACTTTTGCTCAACTACTGGCAAACTTCAGGATACTTTTCAATTACTTTAAGCCTGCTCGTAGACTATTGCTCAACTACTGGCAAACTTCAGGTTACTTTTCTATTATTTTTGGACTGCTCGAAGACTATTGTTCAACTACTGGCAAACTTCAGGATACTTTTCTATTATTTTTGGCCTGCTCGTAGACTGATGCTCAACTATTGGAAAACTACAGGATACTTTTCTATTATTTTTGGACTTCTCGTAGACTATTGCTCGACTACTGGAAAACTAATTACAGGATACTTTTCAATTCTTTTTGGACTTCTCGTAGACTATTGCTCAACTACTGGAGAACTACAGGATTCATTATTTTCGGAATGCTCGTAGACTATTGCTCAACTACTGGAGAACTACAGGATACCTTTCATTATTTTCGGAATGCTCGTAGACTAATGCTCAACTACTGGAAAACTAATTACAGCATACTTTTCTATTATTTTTGGACTGCTCGTAGACTATATCTCAACTACTGGAAAACAACAGGTTATTTTTCCATTTGCTCGGACTGCTCGCAGACTATTGCTCAACTACTGCAAAACTACAGGATACTTTTCTATAATTTTCGGAATGCTCGTAGACTGTTGCTCGACTACTGGAAAACTACAGGATACTTTTCAATTCTTTTTGGACTTCTCGTAGACTATTGCTCAACTACTGGAGAACTACAGGATTCATTATTTTCGGAATGCTCGTAGACTATTGCTCAACTACTGGAGAACTACAGGATACCTTTCATTATTTTCGGAATGCTCGTAGACTAATGCTCAACTACTGGAAAACTAATTACAGCATACTTTTCTATTATTTTTGGACTGCTCGTAGACTATATCTCAACTACTGGAAAACAACAGGTTATTTTTCCATTTGCTCGGACTGCTCGCAGACTATTGCTCAACTACTGCAAAACTACAGGATACTTTTTTATAATTTTCGGAATGCTCGTAGACTATAGCTCAAATGCTGGAAACTACAGAATACTTTTCTATTATTTTAGGACTGCTCGAAGACTATTGTTCAACTACTGGCAAACTTCAGGATACTTTTCAATTATTTTTAGCCTGCTCGTAGACTGTTGCTCAACTACTGGAAAACAACAGGTTATTTTTCCATTTGCTCGGACTGCTCGCAGACTATTGCTCAACTACTGCAAAACTACAGGATACTTTTTTATAATTTTCGGAATGCTCGTAGACTATAGCTCAAATGCTGGAAACTACAGAATACTTTTCTATTATTTTAGGACTGCTCGTACACTATTGCTCAACTACTGGCAAACTTCAGGATACTTTTCTATTATTTTTGGCCTGCTCGTAGACTGATGCTCAACTACTGGAAAACTACAGGATACTTTTCTATTATTTTTGTACTTCTCGTAGACTATTGCTCAACAGTTGGGAAACTACAGGATACTTTTCTATTATGGTTGTACTTCTCGTAGAATATAGCTCAAATGCTCGAAACTACAGAACACTTTTCTATAATTTTTGGGCTACTCGTAGACTCGTAGACTAATGCTCAACTGCTGGAAAACTACAGGATACTTTCTATTATTTTTGGCCTGCTCGCAGACTGTTGCTCAACTACTGGCAAACTAATTACAGGATACTTTTCTATTCTTTTTGGACTTCTCGTAGACTATTGCTCAACTACTGGAGAACTACAGGATACCTTTCTTTATTTTCGGAATGCTCGTAGACTGTTGCTCGACTACTGGAAAACTACAGGATACTTTTCTGTTTATTTTGGACAGCTCGTAGACTGTTGCTCAACTACTGGAAAACTACATGATACTTTTCTATTATTTTTGGCCTGCTCGTAGACTGTTGCTCAACTACTGCAAAACTACAGGATACTTTTTTATAATTTTTGGAATGCCCGTAGACTGTTGCTCGACTACTGGAAAACTACAGGATACTTTTCTGTTTATTTTGGACTGCTCGTAGACTATTGCTCAACTACTGGAAAACCACAGGTTATTTTTCCATTTGCTCGGACTGCTCGCAGATTATTGCTCAACTACTGCAAAACTACAGGATACTTTTTTATAATTTTCGGAATGCTCGTAGACTGTTGCTCGACTACTGGAAAAATACATGATTCTTTTCTGTTTATTTTGGACTGCTCGTAGTCTGTTGCTCAACTACTGGAAAACTACAGGATACTTTCTATTATTTTCAGACTGCTCGTAGACTATATCTCAACTACTGGAAAACAACAGGTTATTTTTCCATTTGCTCGGACTGCTCGCAGACTTTTGCTCAACTACTGGCAAACTTCAGGATACTTTTCAATTACTTTAAGCCTGCTCGTAGACTATTGCTCAACTACTGGCAAACTTCAGGTTACTTTTCTATTATTTTTGGACTGCTCGAAGACTATTGTTCAACTACTGGCAAACTTCAGGATACTTTTCAATTATTTTTAGCCTGCTCGTAGACTGTTGCTCAACTACTGGTAATCTACAGGATACTTTTCTATTATTGTGGGCTTCTCGTAGACTATTGCTCAACTACTGAAAAACTACAGGATACTTTTCTGTTTATTTTGGACTGCTCGTAGACTATTGCTCAACTACTGGAAAACCACAGGTTATTTTTCCATTTGCTCGGACTGCTCGCAGATTATTGCTCAACTACTGCAAAACTACAGGATACTTTTTTATAATTTTCGGAATGCTCGTAGACTGTTGCTCGACTACTGGAAAAATACATGATTCTTTTCTGTTTATTTTGGACTGCTCGTAGTCTGTTGCTCAACTACTGGAAAACTACAGGATACTTTCTATTATTTTCAGACTGCTCGTAGACTATATCTCAACTACTGGAAAACAACAGGTTATTTTTCCATTTGCTCGGACTGCTCGCAGACTTTTGCTCAACTACTGGCAAACTTCAGGATACTTTTCAATTACTTTAAGCCTGCTCGTAGACTATTGCTCAACTACTGGCAAACTTCAGGTTACTTTTCTATTATTTTTGGACTGCTCGAAGACTATTGTTCAACTACTGGCAAACTTCAGGATACTTTTCTATTATTTTTGGCCTGCTCGTAGACTGATGCTCAACTATTGGAAAACTACAGGATACTTTTCTATTATTTTTGGACTTCTCGTAGACTATTGCTCGACTACTGGAAAACTAATTACAGGATACTTTTCAATTCTTTTTGGACTTCTCGTAGACTATTGCTCAACTACTGGAGAACTACAGGATTCATTATTTTCGGAATGCTCGTAGACTATTGCTCAACTACTGGAGAACTACAGGATACCTTTCATTATTTTCGGAATGCTCGTAGACTAATGCTCAACTACTGGAAAACTAATTACAGCATACTTTTCTATTATTTTTGGACTGCTCGTAGACTATATCTCAACTACTGGAAAACAACAGGTTATTTTTCCATTTGCTCGGACTGCTCGCAGACTATTGCTCAACTACTGCAAAACTACAGGATACTTTTCTATAATTTTCGGAATGCTCGTAGACTGTTGCTCGACTACTGGAAAACTACAGGATACTTTTCAATTCTTTTTGGACTTCTCGTAGACTATTGCTCAACTACTGGAGAACTACAGGATTCATTATTTTCGGAATGCTCGTAGACTATTGCTCAACTACTGGAGAACTACAGGATACCTTTCATTATTTTCGGAATGCTCGTAGACTAATGCTCAACTACTGGAAAACTAATTACAGCATACTTTTCTATTATTTTTGGACTGCTCGTAGACTATATCTCAACTACTGGAAAACAACAGGTTATTTTTCCATTTGCTCGGACTGCTCGCAGACTATTGCTCAACTACTGCAAAACTACAGGATACTTTTTTATAATTTTCGGAATGCTCGTAGACTATAGCTCAAATGCTGGAAACTACAGAATACTTTTCTATTATTTTAGGACTGCTCGTACACTATTGCTCAACTACTGGCAAACTTCAGGATACTTTTCTATTATTTTTGGCCTGCTCGTAGACTGATGCTCAACTACTGGAAAACTACAGGATACTTTTCTATTATTTTTGTACTTCTCGTAGACTATTGCTCAACAGTTGGGAAACTACAGGATACTTTTCTATTATGGTTGTACTTCTCGTAGAATATAGCTCAAATGCTCGAAACTACAGAACACTTTTCTATAATTTTTGGGCTACTCGTAGACTCGTAGACTAATGCTCAACTGATGGAAAACTACAGGATACTTTTCTGTTTATTTTGGACTGCTCGTAGACTATTTCTCAACTACTGGAAAACAACATGTTATTTTTCCATTTGCTCGGACTGCTCGCAGATTATTGCTCAACTACTGCAAAACTACAGGATACTTTTTTATAATTTTCGGAATGCTCGTAGGCTGTTGCTCGACTACTGGAAAACTACAGGATACTTTTCTATAATTTTCGGAATGCTCGTAGACTGTTGCTCGACTACTGGAAAACTACAGGATACTTTCTATTATTTTTGGCCTGCTCGCAGACTGTTGCTCAACTACTGGCAAACTAATTACAGGATACTTTTCTATTCTTTTTGGACTTCTCGTAGACTATTGCTCAACTACTGGAGAACTACAGGATACCTTTCTTTATTTTCGGAATGCTCGTAGACTGTTGGTTAACTACTGGCAAACTAATTACAGGATACTTTTCAATTCTTTTTGGACTTCTCGTAGACTATTGCTCAACTACTGGAGAACTACAGGATTCATTATTTTCGGAATGCTCGTAGACTATTGCTCAACTACTGGAGAACTACAGAATACCTTTCATTATTTTCGGAATGCTCGTAGACTGATGCTCAACTACTGGAAAACTAATTACAGGATACTTTTCTATTATTTTTGTACTGCTCGTAGAATATTGCTCAACTACTGGAAAACTACAGGTTACTTTTCTATTATCTTTGGTCTGCTCGTAGACTGTTGCTCAACTACGAGAGAACTACAGGATACTTTTCTATTATCCTTGGTCTGCTCGTCGACTGTTCCTGAACTACTGGAAAACTACAGGATACTTTTGTATTATTTTTGGTCTGCTCGTAGACTATTGCTCAACTACTGGAGAACTACAGGATTCATTATTTTCGGAATGCTCGTAGACTATTGCTCAACTACTGGAGTACTACAGGATACCTTTCATTATTTTCGGAATGCTCGTAGACTGATGCTCAACTACTGGAAAACTACAGGATACTTTTCTATTATTTTTGGGCTTCTCGTAGACTATTGCTCAACTACTGGAAAACGACAGGATACTTTTCTATTATTTTTGGACTGCTCGTAGACTATATCTCAAATACTGGAAAACAACAGGTTATTTTTTCATTTGCTCGGACTGCTCGCAGACTTTTGCTCAACTACTGGCAAACTTCAGGATACTTTTCAATTACTTTAAGCCTGCTCGTAGACTATTGCTCAACTACTGGCAAACTTCAGGTTACTTTTCCATTTGCTCGGACTGCTCGCAGACTGTTGCTCGACTACTGGAAAACTACAGGATACTTTTCTGTTTATTTTGGACTGCTCGTAGACTATTGCTCAACTACTGGAAAACCACAGGTTATTTTTCCATTTGCTCGGACTGCTCGCAGATTATTGCTCAACTACTGCAAAACTACAGGATACATTTTTATAATTTTCGGAATGCTCGTAGACTATAGCTCAAATGCTGGAAACTACAGAATACTTTTCTATTATTTTAGGACTGCTCGTACACTATTGCTCAACTACTGGCAAACTTCAGGATACTTTTCTATTATTTTTGGCCTGCTCGTAGACTGATGCTCAACTATTGGAAAACTACAGGATACTTTTCTATTATTTTTGTACTTCTCGTAGACTATTGCTCAACAGTTGGGAAACTACAGGATACTTTTCTATTATGGTTGTACTTCTCGTAGAATATAGCTCAAATGCTCGAAACTACAGAACACTTTTCTATAATTTTTGGGCTACTCGTAGACTCGTAGACTAATGCTCAACTGCTGGAAAACTACAGGATACTTTCTATTATTTTTGGCCTGCTCGCAGACTGTTGCTCAACTACTGGCAAACTAATTACAGGATACTTTTCTATTCTTTTTGGACTTCTCGTAGACTATTGCTCAACTACTGGAGAACTACAGGATACCTTTCTTTATTTTCGGAATGCTCGTAGACTGTTGCTCGACTACTGGAAAACTACAGGATACTTTTCTGTTTATTTTGGACAGCTCGTAGACTGTTGCTCAACTACTGGAAAACTACAAGATACTTTTCTATTATTTTTGGCCTGCTCGTAGACTGTTGCTCAACTACTGCAAAACTACAGGATACTTTTTTATAATTTTTGGAATGCCCGTAGACTGTTGCTCGACTACTATAAAACTACAGGATACTTTTCTGTTTATTTTGGACTGCTCGTAGACTATTGCTCAACTACTGGAAAACCACAGGTTATTTTTCCATTTGCTCGGACTGCTCGCAGATTATTGCTCAACTACTGCAAAACTACAGGATACTTTTTTATAATTTTCGGAATGCTCGTAGACTGTTGCTCGACTACTGGAAAAATACATGATTCTTTTCTGTTTATTTTGGACTGCTCGTAGTCTGTTGCTCAACTACTGGAAAACTACAGGATACTTTCTATTATTTTCAGACTGCTCGTAGACTATATCTCAACTACTGGAAAACAACAGGTTATTTTTCCATTTGCTCGGACTGCTCGCAGACTTTTGCTCAACTACTGGCAAACTTCAGGATACTTTTCAATTACTTTAAGCCTGCTCGTAGACTATTGCTCAACTACTGGCAAACTTCAGGTTACTTTTCTATTATTTTTGGACTGCTCGAAGACTATTGTTCAACTACTGGCAAACTTCAGGATACTTTTCAATTATTTTTAGCCTGCTCGTAGACTGTTGCTCAACTACTGGTAATCTACAGGATACTTTTCTATTATTGTGGGCTTCTCGTAGACTATTGCTCAACTACTGAAAAACTACAGGATACTTTTCTGTTTATTTTGGACTGCTCGTAGACTATTGCTCAACTACTGGAAAACCACAGGTTATTTTTCCATTTGCTCGGACTGCTCGCAGATTATTGCTCAACTACTGCAAAACTACAGGATACTTTTTTATAATTTTCGGAATGCTCGTAGACTGTTGCTCGACTACTGGAAAAATACATGATTCTTTTCTGTTTATTTTGGACTGCTCGTAGTCTGTTGCTCAACTACTGGAAAACTACAGGATACTTTCTATTATTTTCAGACTGCTCGTAGACTATATCTCAACTACTGGAAAACAACAGGTTATTTTTCCATTTGCTCGGACTGCTCGCAGACTTTTGCTCAACTACTGGCAAACTTCAGGATACTTTTCAATTACTTTAAGCCTGCTCGTAGACTATTGCTCAACTACTGGCAAACTTCAGGTTACTTTTCTATTATTTTTGGACTGCTCGAAGACTATTGTTCAACTACTGGCAAACTTCAGGATACTTTTCTATTATTTTTGGCCTGCTCGTAGACTGATGCTCAACTATTGGAAAACTACAGGATACTTTTCTATTATTTTTGGACTTCTCGTAGACTATTGCTCGACTACTGGAAAACTAATTACAGGATACTTTTCAATTCTTTTTGGACTTCTCGTAGACTATTGCTCAACTACTGGAGAACTACAGGATTCATTATTTTCGGAATGCTCGTAGACTATTGCTCAACTACTGGAGAACTACAGGATACCTTTCATTATTTTCGGAATGCTCGTAGACTAATGCTCAACTACTGGAAAACTAATTACAGCATACTTTTCTATTATTTTTGGACTGCTCGTAGACTATATCTCAACTACTGGAAAACAACAGGTTATTTTTCCATTTGCTCGGACTGCTCGCAGACTATTGCTCAACTACTGCAAAACTACAGGATACTTTTCTATAATTTTCGGAATGCTCGTAGACTGTTGCTCGACTACTGGAAAACTACAGGATACTTTTCAATTCTTTTTGGACTTCTCGTAGACTATTGCTCAACTACTGGAGAACTACAGGATTCATTATTTTCGGAATGCTCGTAGACTATTGCTCAACTACTGGAGAACTACAGGATACCTTTCATTATTTTCGGAATGCTCGTAGACTAATGCTCAACTACTGGAAAACTAATTACAGCATACTTTTCTATTATTTTTGGACTGCTCGTAGACTATATCTCAACTACTGGAAAACAACAGGTTATTTTTCCATTTGCTCGGACTGCTCGCAGACTATTGCTCAACTACTGCAAAACTACAGGATACTTTTTTATAATTTTCGGAATGCTCGTAGACTATAGCTCAAATGCTGGAAACTACAGAATACTTTTCTATTATTTTAGGACTGCTCGTACACTATTGCTCAACTACTGGCAAACTTCAGGATACTTTTCTATTATTTTTGGCCTGCTCGTAGACTGATGCTCAACTGATGGAAAACTACAGGATACTTTTCTGTTTATTTTGGACTGCTCGTAGACTATTTCTCAACTACTGGAAAACAACATGTTATTTTTCCATTTGCTCGGACTGCTCGCAGATTATTGCTCAACTACTGCAAAACTACAGGATACTTTTTTATAATTTTCGGAATGCTCGTAGGCTGTTGCTCGACTACTGGAAAACTACAGGATACTTTTTTATTATTTTCGGAATGCCCTTAGACTGTTGCTCGACTACTGGAAAACTACATGATACTTTTCTATTATACTTGGGCTTCTCGTAGACTATTGCTCAACTACTGCAAAACGACAGGACACTTTTCTATTATATTTGGACTGCTCGTAGACTATGTCTCAACTACTGAAAAACCACAGGATACTTTTCTATTATTTTTGGCCTGCTCGTAGACTATTGCTCAACTACTGGCAAACTTCAGGATACTTTTCTGTTTATTTTGGACTTCTTGTAGACTGTTGCTCAACTACTGGAAAACTACATGATACTTTTCTATTATTTTTGGCCTGCTCGTAGACTATTGCTCAACTACTGGAGAACTACAGGATACCTTTCATTATTTTCGGAATGCTCGTAGACTGTTGGTTAACTACTGGCCAACTAATTACAGGATACTTTTCTATTATTTTTGGTCTGCTTGTAGACTATATCTCAACTACTGGAACACAGCAGGTTATTTTTTTATTTGCTCGGACAGCTTGTAGACTGTTGCTCAACTACTGGAAAACTACATGATACTTTTCTATTATTTTTGGCCTGCTCGTAGACTGTTGCTCAAATACTGGAGAACTATAGGATACTTTCTTATTATTTTCGGAATGCCCGTAGACTGTTGCTCAACTACTGGAAAACTACATGATACTTTTCTATTATTTTTGGCCTGCTCGTAGACTATTGCTCAACTACTGGAAAACTACAGGATACTTTTCTATTATTTTCGGCCTGCTCGTAGACTGTTGCTCAACTACTGCAAAACTTCAGGATACTTTTCTATTATTTTTGGCCTGCTCGTAGACTGTTGCTCAACTACTGGAAAACTACAGGATACTTTTCTATTATACTTGGGCTTCTCGTAGACTATTGCTGAACTACTGCAAAACGACAGGACACTTTTCTATTATTTTTGGACTGCTCGTAGACTATGTCTCAACTACTGGCAAACTTCAGGATACTTTTCTATCATTGTCGCAATGCTCGGAGATTAATGCTCAACTACTGGAAAACTACAGGATACTTTTCTATTATTTTTGGACAGCTCGTACACTATAGCACAACTGCTAGAAACTACAGAATACTTTTTTATTATTTTCGGAATGCTCGTAGACTGTTGCTCAACTACTGGAAAACTACACGATACTTTTCTATTATTTTTGGACTGCTCGTAGACTATATCTCAACAACTGGAAAACAACAGGTTATTTTTTCATTTTCTCAGACTGCTCCTAGACTGTTGCTCAACTACTGGAAAACTACAGGATACTTTTCTATAATTTTCGGAATGCTCGTAGACTGTTGCTCGACTACTGGAAAACTACAGGATACTTTCTATTATTTTTGGCCTGCTCGCAGACTGTTGCTCAACTACTGGCAAACTAATTACAGGATACTTTTCTATTCTTTTTGGACTTCTCGTAGACTATTGCTCAACTACTGGAGAACTACAGGATACCTTTCTTTATTTTCGGAATGCTCGTAGACTGTTGGTTAACTACTGGCAAACTAATTACAGGATACTTTTCAATTCTTTTTGGACTTCTCGTAGACTATTGCTCAACTACTGGAGAACTACAGGATTCATTATTTTCGGAATGCTCGTAGACTATTGCTCAACTACTGGAGAACTACAGAATACCTTTCATTATTTTCGGAATGCTCGTAGACTGATGCTCAACTACTGGAAAACTAATTACAGGATACTTTTCTATTATTTTTGTACTGCTCGTAGAATATTGCTCAACTACTGGAAAACTACAGGTTACTTTTCTATTATCTTTGGTCTGCTCGTAGACTGTTGCTCAACTACTAGAGAACTACAGGATACTTTTCTATTATCCTTGGTCTGCTCGTCGACTGTTCCTGAACTACTGGAAAACTACAGGATACTTTTCTATTATTTTTGGGCTTCTCGTAGACTATTGCTCAACTACTGGAAAACGACAGGATACTTTTCTATTATTTTTGGACTGCTCGTAGACTATATCTCAAATACTGGAAAACAACAGGTTATTTTTTCATTTGCTCGGACTGCTCGCAGACTTTTGCTCAACTACTGGCAAACTTCAGGATACTTTTCAATTACTTTAAGCCTGCTCGTAGACTATTGCTCAACTACTGGCAAACTTCAGGTTACTTTTCTATTATTTTTGGACTGCTCGAAGACTATTGTTCAACTACTGGCAAACTTCAGGATACTTTTCAATTATTTTTAGCCTGCTCGTAGACTGTTGCTCAACTACTGGAAAACAACAGGTTATTTTTCCATTTGCTCGGACTGCTCGCAGACTATTGCTCAACTACTGCAAAACTACAGGATACTTTTTTATAATTTTCGGAATGCTCGTAGACTATAGCTCAAATGCTGGAAACTACAGAATACTTTTCTATTATTTTAGGACTGCTCGTACACTATTGCTCAACTACTGGCAAACTTCAGGATACTTTTCTATTATTTTTGGCCTGCTCGTAGACTGATGCTCAACTACTGGAAAACTACAGGATACTTTTCTATTATTTTTGTACTTCTCGTAGACTATTGCTCAACAGTTGGGAAACTACAGGATACTTTTCTATTATGGTTGTACTTCTCGTAGAATATAGCTCAAATGCTCGAAACTACAGAACACTTTTCTATAATTTTTGGGCTACTCGTAGACTCGTAGACTAATGCTCAACTGCTGGAAAACTACAGGATACTTTCTATTATTTTTGGCCTGCTCGCAGACTGTTGCTCAACTACTGGCAAACTAATTACAGGATACTTTTCTATTCTTTTTGGACTTCTCGTAGACTATTGCTCAACTACTGGAGAACTACAGGATACCTTTCTTTATTTTCGGAATGCTCGTAGACTGTTGGTTAACTACTGGCAAACTAATTACAGGATACTTTTCAATTCTTTTTGGACTTCTCGTAGACTATTGCTCAACTACTGGAGAACTACAGGATTCATTATTTTCGGAATGCTCGTAGACTATTGCTCAACTACTGGAGAACTACAGGATACCTTTCATTATTTTCGGAATGCTCGTAGACTGATGCTCAACTACTGGAAAACTAATTACAGGATACTTTTCTATTATTTTTGTACTGCTCGTAGAATATTGCTCAACTACTGGAAAACTACAGGTTACTTTTCTATTATCTTTGGTCTGCTCGTAGACTATTGCTCAACTACTGGAGAACTACAGGATTCATTATTTTCGGAATGCTCGTAGACTATTGCTCAACTACTGGAGTACTACAGGATACCTTTCTTTATTTTCGGAATGCTCGTAGACTGTTGGTTAACTACTGGCAAACTAATTACAGGATACTTTTCAATTCTTTTTGGACTTCTCGTAGACTATTGCTCAACTACTGGAGAACTACAGGATTCATTATTTTCGGAATGCTCGTAGACTGTTGGTTAACTACTGGAAAACTAATTACAGGATACTTTTCTATTATTTTTGTACTGCTCGTAGAATATTGCTCAACTACTGGAAAACTACAGGTTACTTTTCTATTATCTTTGGTCTGCTCGTAGACTGTTGCTCAACTACTAGAGAACTACAGGATACTTTTCTATTATCCTTGGTCTGCTCGTCGACTGTTCCTGAACTACTGGAAAACTACAGGATACTTTTGTATTATTTTTGGTCTGCTCGTAGACTATTGCTCAACTACTGGAGAACTACAGGATTCATTATTTTCGGAATGCTCGTAGACTATTGCTCAACTACTGGAGTACTACAGGATACCTTTCATTATTTTCGGAATGCTCGTAGACTGATGCTTAACTACTGGAAAACTACAGGATACTTTTCTATTATTTTTGGGCTTCTCGTGGACTATTGCTCAACTACTGGAAAACCACAGGATACTTTACTTTTATTTTTGGACTGCTCGTAGACTATATCTCAACTACTGGAAAACAACAGGTTATTTTTCCATTTGCTCGGACTGCTCGCAGATTATTGCTCAACTACTGCAAAACTACAGGATACTTTTTTATAATTTTCGGAATGCTCGTAGACTGTTGCTCGACTACTGGAAAACTACATGATTCTTTTCTGTTTATTTTGGACTGCTCGTAGTCTGTTGCTCAACTACTGGAAAACTACAGGATACTTTCTATTATTTTCAGACTGCTCGTAGACTATAGCTCAAATGCTGGGAAACTACAGGATACTTTTCTATTATTTTTGGACTGCTCGTAGACTATATCTCAACTACTGGAAAACAACAGGTTATTTTTCCATTTGCTCGGACTGCTCGCAGACTATTGCTCAACTACTGCAAAACTACAGGATACTTTTTTATAATTTTCGGAATGCTCGTAGACTATAGCTCAAATGCTGGAAACTACAGAATACTTTTCTATTATTTTAGGACTGCTCGTACACTATTGCTCAACTACTGGCAAACTTCAGGATACTTTTCTATTATTTTTGGCCTGCTCGTAGACTGATGCTCAACTACTGGAAAACTACAGGATACTTTTCTATTATTTTCGGCCTGCTCGTAGACTGTTTCTCGACTACTGGAAAACTACAGAATACTTTTCTTTTATTTTTGGGCTTCTCGTAGACTATTGCTCAACTACAGGAAAATGACAGGATACTTTTCTACTATTTTCAGACTGCTCGTAGACTATTGCTCAACTACTGGAAAACTACAGGATAATTTTCTATTATCTTCGGCCTGCTCGTTGACTATAGCTCAAATGCTGGAAACTACAGAATACTTTTTTATAATTTTCGGAATGCCCGTAGACTGTTGATCGACTACTGGAAAACTACAGGATACTTTTCTATTATTTTTGGCCTGCTCGTAGACTATTGCTCAACTACTGGAGAACTACAGGATACCTTTCATTATTTTCGGAATGCTCGTAGACTGTTGGTTAACTACTGGCCAACTAATTATAGGATACTTTTCTATTATTTTTGGTCTGCTTGTAGACTATATCTCAACTACTGGAACACAGCAGGTTATTTTTTCATTTGCTCGGACAGCTTGTAGACTGTTGCTCAACTACTGGAAAACTACATGATACTTTTCTATTATTTTTGGCCTGCTCGTAGACTGTTGCTCAAATACTGGAAAACTATAGGATACTTTTTTATTATTTTCGGAATGCCCGTAGACTGTTGCTCAACTACTGGAAAACTACATGATACTTTTCTATTATTTTTGGCCTGCTCGTAGACTATTGCTCAACTACTGGAAAACTACAGGATACTTTTCTATTATTTTTGGCCTGCTCGTAGACTGTTGCTCAACTACTGGAAAACTACAGGATACTTTTCTATTATACTTGGGCTTCTCGTAGACTATTGCTGAACTACTGCAAAACGACAGGACACTTTTCTATTATTTTTGGACTGCTCGTAGACTATGTCTCAACTACTGAAAAACCACAGGATACTTTTTTATAATTTTCGGAATGCCCGTAGACTGTTGCTCGACTACTGGAAAACTACAGGATACTTTTCTGTTTATGTTGGACAGCTCGTAGACTGTTGCTCAACTACTGCAAAACTACATGATACTTTTCTATTATTTTTGGCCTGCTCGTAGACTGTTGCTCAACTACTGGAAAACAACAGGTTATTTTTTCATTTTCTCGGACTGCTCCTAGACTGTTGCTCAACTACTGGAAAACTACAGGATACTTTTCTATAATTTTCGGAATGCCCGTAGACTGTTGCTCGACTACTGGAAAACTGCAGGATACTTTTCTGTTTATTTTGGACAGCTCGTAGACTGTTGCTCAACTACTGGAAAACTACATGATACTTTTCTATTATTTTTGGCCTGCTCGTAGACTGTTGCTCAACTACTGGCAAACTACAGGATACTTTTCTGTTTATTTTGGACTTCTTGTAGACTGTTGCTCAACTACTGGAAAACTACATGATACTTTTCTATTATTTTTGGCCTGCTCGTAGACTATTGCTCAACTACTGGAGAACTACAGGATACCTTTCATTATTTTCGGAATGCTCGTAGACTGTTGGTTAACTACTGGCCAACTAATTACAGGATACTTTTCTATTATTTTTGGTCTGCTTGTAGACTATATCTCAACTACTGGAACACAGCAGGTTATTTTTTTATTTGCTCGGACAGCTTGTAGACTGTTGCTCAACTACTGGAAAACTACATGATACTTTTCTATTATTTTTGGCCTGCTCGTAGACTATTGCTCAACTACTGGAAAACTACAGGATACTTTTCTATTATTTTCGGCCTGCTCGTAGACTGTTGCTCAACTACTGCAAAACTTCAGGATACTTTTCTATTATTTTTGGCCTGCTCGTAGACTGTTGCTCAACTACTGGAAAACTACAGGATACTTTTCTATTATACTTGGGCTTCTCGTAGACTATTGCTGAACTACTGCAAAACGACAGGACACTTTTCTATTATTTTTGGACTGCTCGTAGACTATGTCTCAACTACTGAAAAACCACAGGATACTTTTTTATAATTTTCGGAATGCCCGTAGACTGTTGCTCGACTACTGGAAAACTACAGGATAGTTTTCTGTTTATTTTGGACAGCTCGTAGACTGTTGCTCAACTACTGGAAAACTACATGATACTTTTCTATTATTTTTGGCCTGCTCGTAGACTGTTGCTCAACTACTGGAAAACAACAGGTTATTTTTTCATTTTCTCGGACTGCTCCTAGACTGTTGCTCAACTACTGGAAAACTACAGGATACTTTTCTATAATTTTCGGAATGCCCGTAGACTGTTGCTCGACTACTGGAAAACTGCAGGATACTTTTCTGTTTATTTTGGACAGCTCGTAGACTGTTGCTCAACTACTGGAAAACTACATGATACTTTTCTATTATTTTTGGCCTGCTCGTAGACTGTTGCTCAACTACTGGCAAACTTCAGGATACTTTTCTATCATTGTCGCAATGCTCGGAGATTAATGCTCAACTACTGGAAAACTACAGGATACTTTTCTATTATTTTTGGACAGCTCGTACACTATAGCACAACTGCTAGAAACTACAGAATACTTTTTTATTATTTTCGGAATGCTCGTAGACTGTTGCTCAACTACTGGAAAACTACACGATACTTTTCTATTATTTTTGGACTGCTCGTAGACTATATCTCAACAACTGGAAAACAACAGGTTATTTTTTCATTTTCTCAGACTGCTCCTAGACTGTTGCTCAACTACTGGAAAACTACAGGATACTTTTCTATAATTTTCGGAATGCCCGTAGACTGTTGCTCGACTACTGGAAAACTGCAGGATACTTTTCTGTTTATTTTGGACAGCTCGTAGACTGTTGCTCAACTACTGGAAAACTACATGATACTTTTCTATTATTTTTGGCCTGCTCGTAGACTGTTGCTCAACTACTGGAAAACTACAGGATACTTTTCTATTATTTTTGGCCTGCTCGTAGACTATTGCTCAACTACTGCAAAACGACAGGACACTTTTCTATTATTTTTGGACTGCTCGTAGACTATATCTCAAATACTAGAAAACTACAGGATACTTTTTTATTATTTTCGGAATGCCCGTAGACTGTTGCTCGACTACTGGAAAACTACAGGATACTTTTCTGTTTATTTTGGACAGCTCGTAGACTGTTGCTCAACTACTGGAAAACTACATGATACTTTTCTATTATTTTCGGCCTGATCGTAGACTGTTGCTCAACTACTGGAAAACTACAGGATAGTTTTCTATTATTTTTGGGCTTCTCGTAGACTATTGCTCAACTACTGGAAAAAAACAGGTTATTTCTCCATTTGCTCGGACTGCTCGCAGACTTTTGCTCAACTACTGCAAAACTACAGGATACTTTTTTATAATTTTCGGAATGCTCGTAGACTGTTGCTCGACTACTGGAAAACTACATGATACTTTTCTATTATTTTTGGCCTGCTCGTAGACTGTTGCTCAAATACTGGAGAACTACATGATACTTTTCTATTATTTTTGGCCTGCTCGTAGACTGTTGCTCAACTATTGGAAAACTACAGGATACTTTTCTATTATTTTTGGACTTCTCGTAGACTATTGCTCGACTACTGGAAAACTAATTACAGGATACTTTTCAATTCTTTTTGGACTTCTCGTAGACTATTGCTCAACTACTGGAGAACTACAGGATTCATTATTTTCGGAATGCTCGTAGACTATTGCTCAACTACTGGAGAACTACAGGATACCTTTCATTATTTTCGGAATGCTCGTAGACTAATGCTCAACTACTGGAAAACTAATTACAGCATACTTTTCTATTATTTTTGGACTGCTCGTAGACTATATCTCAACTACTGGAAAACAACAGGTTATTTTTCCATTTGCTCGGACTGCTCGCAGACTATTGCTCAACTACTGCAAAACTACAGGATACTTTTCTATAATTTTCGGAATGCTCGTAGACTGTTGCTCGACTACTGGAAAACTACAGGATACTTTTCAATTCTTTTTGGACTTCTCGTAGACTATTGCTCAACTACTGGAGAACTACAGGATTCATTATTTTCGGAATGCTCGTAGACTATTGCTCAACTACTGGAGAACTACAGGATACCTTTCATTATTTTCGGAATGCTCGTAGACTAATGCTCAACTACTGGAAAACTAATTACAGCATACTTTTCTATTATTTTTGGACTGCTCGTAGACTATATCTCAACTACTGGAAAACAACAGGTTATTTTTCCATTTGCTCGGACTGCTCGCAGACTATTGCTCAACTACTGCAAAACTACAGGATACATTTTTATAATTTTCGGAATGCTCGTAGACAATAGCTCAAATGCTGGAAACTACAGAATACTTTTCTATTATTTTAGGACTGCTCGTACACTATTGCTCAACTACTGGCAAACTTCAGGATACTTTTCTATTATTTTTGGCCTGCTCGTAGACTGATGCTCAACTACTGGAAAACTACAGGATACTTTTCTATTATTTTTGTACTTCTCGTAGACTATTGCTCAACAGTTGGGAAACTACAGGATACTTTTCTATTATGGTTGTACTTCTCGTAGACTATATCTCAACTACTGGAAAACAACAGGTTATTTTTCCATTTGCTCGGACTGCTCGCAGACTATTGCTCAACTACTGCAAAACTACAGGATACTTTTTTATAATTTTCGGAATGCTCGTAGACTATAGCTCAAATGCTGGAAACTACAGAATACTTTTCTATTATTTTAGGACTGCTCGTACACTATTGCTCAACTACTGGCAAACTTCAGGATACTTTTCTATTATTTTTGGCCTGCTCGTAGACTGATGCTCAACTACTGGAAAACTACAGGATACTTTTCTATTATTTTTGTACTTCTCGTAGACTATTGCTCAACAGTTGGGAAACTACAGGATACTTTTCTATTATGGTTGTACTTCTCGTAGAATATAGCTCAAATGCTCGAAACTACAGAACACTTTTCTATAATTTTTGGGCTACTCGTAGACTCGTAGACTAATGCTCAACTGATGGAAAACTACAGGATACTTTTCTGTTTATTTTGGACTGCTCGTAGACTATTTCTCAACTACTGGAAAACAACATGTTATTTTTCCATTTGCTCGGACTGCTCGCAGATTATTGCTCAACTACTGCAAAACTACAGGATACTTTTTTATAATTTTCGGAATGCTCGTAGGCTGTTGCTCGACTACTGGAAAACTACAGGATACTTTTCTATAATTTTCGGAATGCTCGTAGACTGTTGCTCGACTACTGGAAAACTACAGGATACTTTCTATTATTTTTGGCCTGCTCGCAGACTGTTGCTCAACTACTGGCAAACTAATTACAGGATACTTTTCTATTCTTTTTGGACTTCTCGTAGACTATTGCTCAACTACTGGAGAACTACAGGATACCTTTCTTTATTTTCGGAATGCTCGTAGACTGTTGGTTAACTACTGGCAAACTAATTACAGGATACTTTTCAATTCTTTTTGGACTTCTCGTAGACTATTGCTCAACTACTGGAGAACTACAGGATTCATTATTTTCGGAATGCTCGTAGACTATTGCTCAACTACTGGAGAACTACAGAATACCTTTCATTATTTTCGGAATGCTCGTAGACTGATGCTCAACTACTGGAAAACTAATTACAGGATACTTTTCTATTATTTTTGTACTGCTCGTAGAATATTGCTCAACTACTGGAAAACTACAGGTTACTTTTCTATTATCTTTGGTCTGCTCGTAGACTGTTGCTCAACTACTAGAGAACTACAGGATACTTTTCTATTATCCTTGGTCTGCTCGTCGACTGTTCCTGAACTACTGGAAAACTACAGGATACTTTTGTATTATTTTTGGTCTGCTCGTAGACTATTGCTCAACTACTGGAGAACTACAGGATTCATTATTTTCGGAATGCTCGTAGACTATTGCTCAACTACTGGAGTACTACAGGATACCTTTCATTATTTTCGGAATGCTCGTAGACTGATGCTCAACTACTGGAAAACTACAGGATACTTTTCTATTATTTTTGGGCTTCTCGTAGACTATTGCTCAACTACTGGAAAACGACAGGATACTTTTCTATTATTTTTGGACTGCTCGTAAACTATATCTCAAATACTGGAAAACAACAGGTTATTTTTTCATTTGCTCGGACTGCTCGCAGACTTTTGCTCAACTACTGGCAAACTTCAGGATACTTTTCAATTACTTTAAGCCTGCTCGTAGACTATTGCTCAACTACTGGAAAACTACAGGTTACTTTTCTATTATTTTTGGACTGCTCGAAGACTATTGTTCAACTACTGGCAAACTTCAGGATACTTTTCAATTATTTTTAGCCTGCTCGTTGACTGTTGCTCAACTACTGGAAAACAACAGGTTATTTTTCCATTTGCTCGGACTGCTCGCAGACTATTGCTCAACTACTGCAAAACTACAGGATACTTTTTTATAATTTTCGGAATGCTCGTAGACTATAGCTCAAATGCTGGAAACTACAGAATACTTTTCTATTATTTTAGGACTGCTCGTACACTATTGCTCAACTACTGGCAAACTTCAGGATACTTTTCTATTATTTTTGGCCTGCTCGTAGACTGATGCTCAACTACTGGAAAACTACAGGATACTTTTCTATTATTTTTGTACTTCTCGTAGACTATTGCTCAACAGTTGGGAAACTACAGGATACTTTTCTATTATGGTTGTACTTCTCGTAGAATATAGCTCAAATGCTCGAAACTACAGAACACTTTTCTATAATTTTTGGGCTACTCGTAGACTCGTAGACTAATGCTCAACTGCTGGAAAACTACAGGATACTTTCTATTATTTTTGGCCTGCTCGCAGACTGTTGCTCAACTACTGGCAAACTAATTACAGGATACTTTTCTATTCTTTTTGGACTTCTCGTAGACTATTGCTCAACTACTGGAGAACTACAGGATACCTTTCTTTATTTTCGGAATGCTCGTAGACTGTTGGTTAACTACTGGCAAACTAATTACAGGATACTTTTCAATTCTTTTTGGACTTCTCGTAGACTATTGCTCAACTACTGGAGAACTACAGGATTCATTATTTTCGGAATGATCGTAGACTATTGCTCAACTACTGGAGAACTACAGGATACCTTTCATTATTTTCGGAATGCTCGTAGACTGATGCTCAACTACTGGAAAACTAATTACAGGATACTTTTCTATTATTTTTGTACTGCTCGTAGAATATTGCTCAACTACTGGAAAACTACAGGTTACTTTTCTATTATCTTTGGTCTGCTCGTAGACTATTGCTCAACTACTGGAGAACTACAGGATTCATTATTTTCGGAATGCTCGTAGACTATTGCTCAACTACTGGAGTACTACAGGATACCTTTCATTATTTTCGGAATGCTCGTAGACTGATGCTCAACTACTGGAAAACTAATTACAGGATACTTTTCTATTATTTTTGTACTGCTCGTAGAATATTGCTCAACTACTGGAAAACTACAGGTTACTTTTCTATTATCTTTGGTCTGCTCGTAGACTGTTGCTCAACTACTAGAGAACTACAGGATACTTTTCTATTATCCTTGGTCTGCTCGTCGACTGTTCCTGAACTACTGGAAAACTACAGGATACTTTTGTATTATTTTTGGTCTGCTCGTAGACTATTGCTCAACTACTGGAGAACTACAGGATTCATTATTTTCGGAATGCTCGTAGACTATTGCTCAACTACTGGAGTACTACAGGATACCTTTCATTATTTTCGGAATGCTCGTAGACTGATGCTCAACTACTGGAAAACTACAGGATACTTTTCTATTATTTTTGGGCTTCTCGTGGACTATTGCTCAACTACTGGAAAACCACAGGATACTTTACTTTTATTTTTGGACTGCTCGTAGACTATATCTCAACTACTGGAAAACAACAGGTTATTTTTCCATTTGCTCGGACTGCTCGCAGATTATTGCTCAACTACTGCAAAACTACAGGATACTTTTTTATAATTTTCGGAATGCTCGTAGACTGTTGCTCGACTACTGGAAAACTACATGATTCTTTTCTGTTTATTTTGGACTGCTCGTAGTCTGTTGCTCAACTACTGGAAAACTACAGGATACTTTCTATTATTTTCAGACTGCTCGTAGACTATAGCTCAAATGCTGGGAAACTACAGGATACTTTTCTATTATTTTTGGACTGCTCGTAGACTATATCTCAACTACTGGAAAACAACAGGTTATTTTTCCATTTGCTCGGACTGCTCGCAGACTATTGCTCAACTACTGCAAAACTACAGGATACTTTTTTATAATTTTCGGAATGCTCGTAGACTATAGCTCAAATGCTGGAAACTACAGAATACTTTTCTATTATTTTAGGACTGCTCGTACACTATTGCTCAACTACTGGCAAACTTCAGGATACTTTTCTATTATTTTTGGCCTGCTCGTAGACTGATGCTCAACTACTGGAAAACTACAGGATACTTTTCTATTATTTTCGGCCTGCTCGTAGACTGTTTCTCGACTACTGGAAAACTACAGAATACTTTTCTTTTATTTTTGGGCTTCTCGTAGACTATTGCTCAACTACAGGAAAATGACAGGATACTTTTCTACTATTTTCAGACTGCTCGTAGACTATTGCTCAACTACTGGAAAACTACAGGATAATTTTCTATTATCTTCGGCCTGCTCGTTGACTATAGCTCAAATGCTGGAAACTACAGAATACTTTTTTATAATTTTCGGAATGCCCGTAGACTGTTGATCGACTACTGGAAAACTACAGGATACTTTTCTATTATTTTTGGCCTGCTCGTAGACTATTGCTCAACTACTGGAGAACTACAGGATACCTTTCATTATTTTCGGAATGCTCGTAGACTGTTGGTTAACTACTGGCCAACTAATTATAGGATACTTTTCTATTATTTTTGGTCTGCTTGTAGACTATATCTCAACTACTGGAACACAGCAGGTTATTTTTTCATTTGCTCGGACAGCTTGTAGACTGTTGCTCAACTACTGGAAAACTACATGATACTTTTCTATTATTTTTGGCCTGCTCGTAGACTGTTGCTCAAATACTGGAAAACTATAGGATACTTTTTTATTATTTTCGGAATGCCCGTAGACTGTTGCTCAACTACTGGAAAACTACATGATACTTTTCTATTATTTTTGGCCTGCTCGTAGACTATTGCTCAACTACTGGAAAACTACAGGATACATTTCTATTATTTTTGGCCTGCTCGTAGACTGTTGCTCAACTACTGGAAAACTACAGGATACTTTTCTATTATACTTGGGCTTCTCGTAGACTATTGCTGAACTACTGCAAAACGACAGGACACTTTTCTATTATTTTTGGACTGCTCGTAGACTATGTCTCAACTACTGAAAAACCACAGGATACTTTTTTATAATTTTCGGAATGCCCGTAGACTGTTGCTCGACTACTGGAAAACTACAGGATACTTTTCTGTTTATGTTGGACAGCTCGTAGACTGTTGCTCAACTACTGGAAAACTACATGATACTTTTCTATTATTTTTGGCCTGCTCGTAGACTATTGCTCAACTACTGCAAAACGACAGGACACTTTTCTATTATTTTTGGACTGCTCGTAGACTATATCTCAAATACTAGAAAACTACAGGATACTTTTTTATTATTTTCGGAATGCCCGTAGACTGTTGCTCGACTACTGGAAAACTACAGGATACTTTTCTGTTTATTTTGGACAGCTCGTAGACTGTTGCTCAACTACTGGAAAACTACATGATACTTTTCTATTATTTTTGGCCTGCTCGTAGACTGTTGCTCAACTACTGGAAAACTACAGGATACTTTTCTATTATTTTTGGCCTGCTCGTAGACTATTGCTCAACTACTGCAAAACGACAGGACACTTTTCTATTATTTTTGGACTGCTCGTAGACTATATCTCAAATACTAGAAAACTACAGGATACTTTTTTATTATTTTCGGAATGCCCTTAGACTGTTGCTCGACTACTGGAAAACTACATGATACTTTTCTATTATATTTGGGCTTCTCGTAGACTATTGCTCAACTACTGCGAAAACTTTTCTATTATATTTGGACTGCTCGTAGACTATGTCTCAACTACTGAAAACCACAGGATACTTTTTATAATTTTCGGAATGCCCGTAGACTGTTGCTCGACTGCTGGAAAACTACAGGATACTTTTCTGTTTATGTTGGACAGCTCGTAGACTGTTGCTCAACTACTGGAAAACTACATGATACTTTTCTGGTATTTTGGCCTGCTCGTAGACTGTTGCTCAGCTACTGGAAAACAACAGGTTATTTTTCATTTTCGGACTGCTCCTAGACTGTTGCTCCAACTACTGGAAAACTACAGGATACTTTTCTAATTTTCGGAATGCCGTAGGCCTGTTGCTCGACTACTGGAAAACTGCAGGATACTTTCTGTTTATTTTGGACAGCTCATGAGCTGTTGCTCAACTACTGAAAACTACATGATACTTTTCTATTATTTTTGGCCTGCTCGTGAACTGTTGCTCAACCTACTGGCAAACTGGGATGCTTTTCTGTTTATTTTGGACTTCTTGTAGACTGTTGCTCCAACTACTGGGAAAACTACATGATACTTTTCTATTATTTTGGCCTGCTCGTAGACTATTGCTCAACTACTGGAGAACTACAGGATACCTTTCATTATTTTCGGAATGCTCTAAGTAGACTGTTGGTTAACACTGGCCAACTAATTACAGGATACTTTTTCTATTATTTTTTGTGGTCTGCTTGTGAATATATCTCAACTACTGGAACACAGCCAGGTTATTTTTTATTTGCTCGGACAGCTTGTAGACTGTTGCTCAGCTACTGAAAACTACATGATACTTTCTATTATTTTGGCCTGCTCGTAGACTGTTGCTCAAATACTGGAGAACTATAGGATGCTTTTTATTATTTTCAGATGCCCCGTAGGCCCTGTTGCTCAACTATACTGGAAAACCCACATGATACTTTTCTATTATTTTTGGCCCTGCTCGTAGACTATTGTGCTCAACTACTGGAAAACTACAGGATACTTTTCTATTATTTTCAGCCTGCTCGTAGACTGTTGCTCAACTACTGCAAAACTTCAGGATGCTTTTCTATTATTTTTGGCCTGCTCGTGGACTGTTGCTCAGCTACTGGAAAACTGGGATGCTTTTTCTATGCTTGGGCTTCTCGTAGACTATTGCTGAACTACTGCAAACGACAGGACACTTTTCTATTATTTTTGGACTGCTCGTAGACTATGTCTACTTCAGCATCCTGGGATACTTTTATAATTTTCGGAATGCCCGTAGACTGTTGCTCGACTACTGAAAACTACAGGATACTTTTCTGTTTATTTTGGACAGCTTCCGTAGACTGTTGCTCAACTACTATGGAAAACTACATGATACTTTTTCTATTATTTTGGCCTGCTCGTAGACTGTTGCTCAGCTACTGGCAAACTTCGGGATACTTTTCTATCATTGTCCGCAATGCTCGGAGATTAATGCTCGCTACTGGAAAACTGGGATACTTTTTCTATTATTTTTGGACAAGCTCGTACACTATAGCACAACTGCTAGAAACTACAGAATACTTTTTATTCAGCACTTCCCGAATGCTCGTAGACTGTTGCTCAACTACACAGAGGAAACTACACGATACTTTTCTATTATTTTTGGACTGCTCGTAGACTATATCTCAACAACTGGAAAGCAATAGGTTATTTTTCATTTTTCAGACTGCTCTAGACTGTTGCTCAACTACTGGAAAACTACATGATACTTTCTATTATTTTTTGGCCTGCTCGTAGACTGTTGCTCAACTACTGGCAAACTACAGGATACTTTTTTCTGTTTATTTTGGACTTCTTGTAGACTGTTGCTCAACTACTGGAAAACTACATGATACTTTCTATTATTTTTGGCCTGCTCGTAGACTATTGCTCAGCTACTGGAGAACTACAGGATACCTTTCATTATTTCAGATGCTCGTAGACTGTTGGTTAACTACTGGCCAACTAATTACAGGATACTTTTCTATTATTTTGGTCTGCTTGTGGAGCTATATCTCAACTACTGGAACACACAGCAAGGTTATTTTTTATTTGCTCGGACAGCTTGTAGACTGTTGCTCAACTACTGGAAAACTACATGATACTTTTCTATTATTTTGGCCTGCTCGTAGACTGTTGCTCAAATACTGGAGAACTATGGGATACTTTTATTATTTTCGGAATGCCCGTAGGCTGTTGCTCAGCTACTGGAAAACTACACTTGATACTTTCTATTATTTTTGGCCTGCTCGTAGACTATTTAGCTCCAACTACTGGAAAACTACAGGATACTTTTCTATTATTTTCGGCCTGCTCGTAGACTGTTGCTCAACTACTGCAAAACTTCAGGATACTTTTCTGTATTATTTTGGCGGCCTGCTCGTAGACTGTTGCTCAACTACTGGAAACTACAGGATACTTTTTCTGTTAATACTTGGGCTTCTCGTAGACTATTGCTGAACTACTGCCAAAACGACAGGACACTTTTCTATTATTTTGGACTGCTCGTAGACTATGTCTCAACTACTGTCCCAGTCACTGTTTTCGGAATGCCCGTGAGCTGTTGCTCGACTACTGGAAAACTACAGGATACTTTTCTGTTTATTTTGGACGAAGCTCGTAGACTGTTGCTCAACTACTGAAACTACAGCTGATACTTTCATTTATTTTGGCCTGCTCGTAGACTGTTGCTCAACTACTGGCAAACTGGGATACTTTTCTATCATTGTCGCAATGCTCGGAGATTAATGCTCAACTACTGGAAAACTACAGGATACTTTCTATTATTTTGGACAGCTCGTACACTAGCACAACTGCTAGAAACTACAGAATGCTTTTTTATTATTTTCCGGATAGCTCGTAGACTGTTGCTCAACCCTACTGGAAAACCTACGATACTTTTCTATTATTTTTTTGGACTGCTCGTAGACTATATCTCAACAACTGGAAACAACAGGTTATTTTTTTCATTTTTCTCAGACTGCTCTAGACTGTTGCTCAACTACTGGGAAAACTACAGGATACTTTTCTATAATTTTCCGGAATGCCGTAGACTGTTGCTCGACTACTGGGGGAAAACTACCGCGGAGTACTTTCTGTTTATTTTGGACGCTCATGGAGCTGTTGCTCAACTACCCTGGAAAACTTCGCTGATACTTTTCTATTATTTTGGCCTCACTCATAGAGCTGTTGCTCAACTACTGAAAACTACAGGATACTTTTCTATTATTTTTGGCCTGCTCGTAGACGCTATTGCTCAACTACTGCAAAACGATGGGACCTTTTCTATTATTTTGGACTGCTCGTAGACTATACCTCAAATACTAGAAAACTACAGGATACTTTTTATTATTTCCGGAATGCCCGTAGACTGTTGCTCGACTACTGGAAAACTACAGGATACTTTTCTGTTCATTTTGGACAGCTCGTAGACTGTTGCTCAACTACTGGAAAACTACATGATGCTTTTCTGTATTATTTTCGGCCTGATCGTAGACTGTTGCTCAACTACTGGAAAACTACAGGATAGTTTTCTATTGGCCTGAGCTTCTCGTAGACTATTGCTCAACTACTGGAAAAAAAACAGGTTATTTCTCCATTTTGCTCGGACTGCTCGCAGACTTTACTCAACTACTACCAAACTACGGGATACTTTTTATAATTTTTCGGAATGCTCGTAGACTGTTGCTCAACTACTGAAAACTACAGGATACTTTCTTACATTATTTTCCCGGAATGCCCGTAGGCTATTTGCTCAACTACTGAAAACTACATGATACTTTTCTATTATTTTGGCCTGCTCGTAGGCTATTTAACAAACTACTGAAGAAACTACAGGATACTTTTCTATTATACTTAGACTTCTCGTAGACTATTCATAACTTCCTACAAAACGACAGGACTTTCACCCATATTTAGACTGCTCGTAGACTATGTCTCAACTATTGAAAAACCACAGGATACTTTTCTATTATTTTGGCCTGCTCATAGACTATTGCTGAACTACTGGCAACTTCAGGATGCTACTTTTCTATTATTTTGGCCTGCTCGTAGACTGTTGCTCAACTACTGGGTAACCTGGGATACTTTTCTATTATACTTGGGCTTCTCGTAGACTATTGCTCAACTACTGCAAACTACAGGATACTTTTTATAATTTTTCGGAATGCCCATGGGCTGTGCTCGAGCTATGAAGAAACTATAGGATACTTTTCTATTTATTTTACTGGCCTGCTCATCAGACTGTTGCTCAACTACTGGAAAACTACAGGATACTTTTCACAATTATGCTTGGGCTTCTCGTAGACTATTGCTGAACTACTGCAAAACGACAGGACACTTTCTATTATTTTGGACTGTACTCGTAGACTATGTCTCAACTACTGAAAAACCACAAGGATACTTTTCTATAATTTTTGGACTGCTCGTAGACTATATCTCAAATACTGGAAAACAACAGGTTATTTTTCATTTGCTCGGACTGCTCACAGACTGTTGCTCAACTACCTGAAACTACAGGATACTTTATAATTTTCCAGGAATGCCCGTAGGCTGTTGCTCGACTACTGGAAAACTACAGGATACTTTCTGTTTTATTTTGGACAGCTCGTGGGCTGTTTCTCAACTACTGGAAAACTGTGATACTTTTCTATTATTTTTGGCCATAACTCGTGAGCTGTTGCTAAACTACTGGAAAACTACAGGATGCTTTTCTATTATTTTCCGGCCTGCTCGTGACTGTTTCATCGACTACTGGAAAACTTCTGGGAATACTTTTTCTATTATTTTTTGGGCTTCTCGTAGACTATTGCTCAACTACAGGAAAATGACCGGTACTTTTCTACTATTTTTCAGACTGCTCGTAGACTATTGCTCAACTACTGGAAAACTACAGGATAATTTTCAATATTATCCTCTTCGGCCTGCTCGTTGACTATAGCTCAAATGCTGGAAACTACAAGAATACTTTTATAATTTTGGAATGCCCAGTAGACTGTGGATCGACTACTGGAAAACTACAAGGATACTTTTTCATTTATTTTGGACTGCTTGTAGACTGTTGCTCAACTACTGGAAAACACATGATACTTTTCACCAGCTATTTTGGCCTGCTCTCGTAGACTATTGCTCAACTACTGGAGAACTACAGGATACCGCCATTATTTTTCGGAATGCTCGTAGACTGTTGGTTAACTACTGGCCAACTAATTACAGGATACTTTTCTAGTATCTTGGGACTCGCAGACTGTTGCTCAACTTCTGCAAAACTACAGGATACTTTTTTATAATTTTCGGAATGCCCGTAGGCTGTTGCTCAAACTACTGAGAGAAAACTACGGATACTTTTCTGTTTTATTTTGGACAGCTCCGTAGACTGTTTCTCAACTACTGGAAAACTACATGAAACTTTCTATTATTTTTGGCCTGCTCGTAGACTGTTGCCCCAAATACTGGAAAACATAAGGATACTTTTTATTATTTTTCGGAATGCCCGTAGACTGTTGCTCAACTAATGGAAAACTTCATGATACTTTTCTATTATTTTGGCCTGCTCGTAGACTATTGCTCAACTACTGAAAACTACAGGATACTTTTCTATTATTTTCCGGCCTGCTCGTAGACTGTTGCTCAACTACTGGAAAACCACAGGATAGTTTCTATTATTTTGGGCTTCTCGTAGACTATTGCTCAACTACTGGGAAAACAACAGGTTATTTTTCATTTGCTCGGACTGCTCGCAGACTGTTGCTCCAACTACTGGAAAACACAGGATGCTTTTCTATTATACTTGGGCTTCTCGTAAGAATGCACTGCTCAACTACTGCAAAACGACAGGTTATTTTTCCATTTGCTCGGACTGCTCGCAGACGGTTTGCTCAGTACTGGAAAACTACAGGATACTTTTCTATTATTTTGGCCTGCTCGTAGACTATTGCTCAACTACTGGCAAACTTCAGGATACTTTTCTATCATTGTCGCAATGCTCGGAGATTAATGCTCAACTACTGGAAAACTACAGGATACTTTTCTATTATTTTTTTGGACAGCTCATTACACTATAAGCACAACTGCTAGAAACTACAGAATACTTTTATTATTTTCGGAATGCTCGTGAATAGGCTGCTCAACTACTGGAAAACACACGATACTTTTCTAATATTATTTTTGGACTGCTCGTAGACTATATCTCAACAACTGGAAACAACAAGTTTATTTTTCATTTCTCGGACTGCTCCTAGACTGTTGCTCAGCTACTGGAAGAAACTACATGATGCTTTTCCTATTATTTTTGGCCTGCTCGTGGACTGTTGCTCAACTACTGGAAAACTACAGGATACTTTCTGTTATTTTGGCCTGCTCGTAGACTATTGCTCCAACTTCGCAAAACGACAGGACACTTTTCTGTATTTTTGGACTGCTCGTAGACTATATCTCAAATACTAGAAAACTACAGGATACTTTTATTATTTTCGGAATGCCCGTAGACTGTTGCTCGACTACTGGAAAACTACAGGATTTTTTCTGTTATTTTGGACAGCTCGTAGACTGTTGCTCAACTACTGGAAAACTACATGATACTTTTCTATTATTTTGGCCTGCTTGTAGACTATATCTCAACTTCTTTGGAACCACAGCAAGGTTATTTTTTATTTGCTCGGACAGCTTGTGGACTGTTGCTCAACTACTGGAAAACTACATGATACTTTTCACATTATTTTGGCCTGCTCGTAGACTGTTGCTCAAATGCTGGAGAACTATAGGATACTTTTATTATTTTCGGAATGCCCGTAGACTGTTGCTCAGCTACTGGAAAACTACATGATACTTTTCTATTATTTTTGGCCTGCTTGTAGACTATATCCTCTTCTGGAACACAGCAGGTTATTTTCCCATTGCTCGGACAGCTTGTAGACTGTTGCTCAACTACTGGAAAACTACATGATACTTTCCTATTATTTTTGGCCTGCTCGTAGACTATTGCTCAACTACTGGAGAACTACAGGATACCTTTCATTATTTTCCGGAATGCTCGTAGACTGTTGGTTAACTACTGGCCAACTAATTACAGGATACTTTTCTATTATTTTGGTCTGCTTTACAAATTCCTCTCTCAACTACTGGAACACAGGTTATTTTTTGCTACTCCGGACGAAAAACGTAGACTGTTGCTCCAACTACTGGAAAACTACATGATACTTTTCTATTATTTTGGCCTGCTCGTAGACTGTTGCTCAAATGCTGGAGAACTATAGGATACTTTCTTATTATTTCCCGGAATGCCGTAGACTGTTGCTCAACTACTGGAAAACTACATGATACTTTTCTATTATTTTGGCCTGCTCAGACTATTGCTCAACTACTGGAAAACTACAGGATACTTTTCTATTATTTTCGGCCTGCTCGTAGACTGTTGCTCAAACTACCGCAAAACTTCAGGATACTTTTCTATTATTTTTGGCCTGCTCGTAGACTGTTGCTCAACTACTGGGAAAACTACAGGATACTTTTCTATTATGCTTAAGGCTTCTCGTAGACTATTGCTTTGCTGAACTACTGCAAAACGACAGGACACTTTCTATTATTTTTGGACTGCTCGTAGACTATGTCTCAACTACTGAAAAACCACAGGATACTTTTTTATAATTTTCGGAATGCCCGTAGACTGTTGCTCGACTACTGGAAAACTACAGGATACTTTTCTGTTTATTTTGGACAGCTCGTAGACTGTTGCTCAACTACTGGAAAACCACATGATACTTTTTCTATTATTTTTGGCCTGCTCGTAGACTGTTGCTCAACTACTGGAAAGTAACAGGTTATTTTCATTTGCTCGGACTGCTCGCAGACTTTTTGCTCAACTACTGCAAAACTACAAGGATACTTTTTATAATTTTCCAGATGTAAGCGAACTGTTGCTGGACTACTGGAAAACCACAAGGATACTTTTTTCTGTTTATTTTGGACAGCTCGTAGACTGTTGCTCAACTACTGGAAAACCACGGAGTTATTTTTTCCATTTGCTCGGACTGCTCGCAGATTATTGCTCAACCTGCAAAACTACAGGATACTTTTTTATAATTTTCCGGAATGCTCGTAGACTGTTGCTCAACTACTGGAAAACCACAGGTTATTTTCCATTTGCTCAGTTTCGCTCTCGCAGACTTTTGCTCCAACTACCCGGCAAACTTCAGGATACTTTTCAATTACTTTAAAGCCTCAACAAAGTAGACTATTGCTCAGCTACTGGCAAAACTTCAAGGTTACTTTTCTATTATTTTTGGACTGCTCGAGACTATTGAACACAACTACTGGCAAACTTCAGGATACTTTTTCAATTATTTTAGCCTGCTTAAGCTGACTGTTACAGCCAACTACTGGAGAACTACAGGATACCTTTTCATTATTTTCGAATTGCTCGTAGACTAATGCTCAACACAGAAGAAACTAATTACAGCATACTTTTCTATTATTTTTGGACTGCTCGTAGACTATATCTCAACTACTGGAAAACTACAGGATACTTTCTGTATTTTTTGGCCTGCTCGTAGGCTATTTGCTCAACTACTGGAAAACTACAGGATGCTTTTTCTATTATACTTGGGCTTCTCGTAGACTATTGCTGAACTACAAAACGACCAGGACACTTTCTATTATTACTGGCGGACTGCTCGTAGACTCAACCTACTGAAAAAACCAGGGATACTTTTTTATAATTTTCGGAATGCCCGTAGACTGTTGCTCGACTACTGGAGAAAACTGGGATACTTTTCTGTTTATGTTGGACAGCTCGTAGACTGTTGCTCAACTACTGGAAAACTACATGATACTTTTCAGTATTTTTGGCCTGCTCGTAGACTGTTGCTCAACTACTGGAAAACAACAAGGTTATTTTTTTCATTTTCTCGGACTGCTCCTAGACTGTTGCTCAACTACTGGAAAACTACATGATACTTTTCTATTATTTTTTGGCCTGCTCGTGGACTGTTGCTCAACTACTGGAAAACTACAGGATGCTTTTCTATTATTTTTGGCCTGCTCGTAGACTATTGCTCAACTTCTTTGCAAACGACAGGACCTTTTCTGTGTTTTGGACTGCTCGTAGACTATATCTCAAATGCTAGAAAACTACAGGATACTTTTTATTATTTTCGGAATGCCCGTAGACTGTTGCTCGACTACTGGAAACTACGGGATACTTTCTGTTATTTTGGACAGCTCGTAAGCTGTTGCTCAACTACTGGAAAACTACATGATGCTTTTTCTATTTATTTTGGCCTGCTCGTAGACTGTTGCTCAACTACTGGGAGAAAACTACAGGATACTTTTCTATTATTACACAGCCTGCTCGTAGACTATTGCTCAACAACTGGAAAACAACAGGTTATTTTTTCATTTTCTCCGGACTGCTCTAGACTGTTGCTCAACTACTGGAGAAAACTACATGATGCTTTTCTATTATTTTTGGCCTGCTCGTAGACTGTTGCTAAACTGCTGGAAAACTACAGGATACTTTTCCTATTCTCACCGGCTTCTCCATTAAGACCCTATTGTGAACTACTGCAAAACAGTGGTTACTTTTCTATTATTTTGGACTGCTCGTGGGCTAATATCAACTACTGAAAAACCACAGGATGCACATAATTTTCGGAATGCCGTAGACTGTTGCTCGACTACTGAAACTACAGGATACTTTTCTGTTTATGTTGGACAGCTCGTAGACTGTTGCTCAACTACTGGAAAACTACATGATACTTTTCTATTATTTTGGCCTGCTCGTAGACTGTTGCTCCAACTACTGGAAAACAACAGGTTATTTTTTCATTTTCTCGGACTGCTCCTAGACTGTTGCTCAACTACTGGAAAACTACAGGATACTTTCATAATTTTTTCGGAATGCCCGTAGACTGTTGCTCGACTACTGGGAAAACTGCAGGATACTTTTCTACCTGTTTATTTTTGGACGGCTCGTAGACTGTTGCTCCAACTACTGGAGAAAACTACATGATACTTTTCTATTATTTTTGGCCTGCTCGTAGTAGACTGTTGCTCAACTACTGGCAAACTACAGGATACTTTTCTGTTTATTTTGGACTTCTTGTAGACTGTTGCTCAATACTGGAAAACTACATGATACTTTTCTATTATTTTTGGCCTGCTCATGGAGCTATTGCTCAACTACTGGAGAACTGGGATACCTTTTCATTATTTCGGAATGCTCGTAGACTGTTGGTTAACTACTGTAGCTAATTACAGGATACTTTTCTATTATTTTGGTCTGCTTGTAGACTATATCTCAACTACTGGAACACAGCAGGTTATTTTTTTATTTGCTCGGACAGCTTGTAGACTGTTGCTCAACTACTGGAAAACTACATGATACTTTTCTATTATTTTGGCCTGCTCGTGGGCCCTGGCGCCAAATGCTGGAGAACTACTTAGGATACTTTTTATTTTCGGAATGCCCGTAGACTGTTGCTCAACTACTGGAAAACTACATGATACTTTTCTGTATTTTTGGCCTGCTCGTAGACTATTGCTCAGCTTCTGGAAAACTGGGATGCTTTCTATTATTTTCGGCCTGCTCGTAGACTGTTGCTCCAACTACTGCAAAACTTCAGGATGCACTTTCTAGTATTTTGGCCTGCTCGTAGACTGTTGTAACTCCAACTACCCCTGAAGCCCACAGGATACTTTTCTATTATACTTAGGCTTCTCGTAGACTATTGCTGAACTACTGCAAAACGACAGGACACTTTTCTATTATTTTTGGACTGCTCGTAGACTATGTCTCAACTACTGAAAAACCACAGGATACTTTTTTTATAATTTTCGGAATGCCCGTAGACTGTTGCTCGACTACTGGAAAACTACAGGATACTTTTCTGTTTATTTTGGACAGCTCGTAGACTGTTGCTCAACTACTGGGGAAAGGAAACACATGATACTTTTCCTATTATTTTTGGCCTGCTCGTAGACTGTTGCTCAACTACTGGCAAACTTCAGGATCACTATCATTGTCCTGTAATGCTCGGAGATTAATCTCAACTACTGGAAAACTACAGGATACTTTTCTGTATTTTGGACAGCTCATTACACTATAGCACAACTGCTAGAAACTACAGAATGCTTTTTATTAGCTCGGAATGCTCGTAGACTGTTGCTCAACTACTGGAAAACTACACGATACTTTTCTATTATTTTGGACTGCTCGTAGACTATATCTCAACAACTGGGGGAAAACAACAGGTTATTTTTCATTTCTCAGACTGCTCCTAGACTGTTGCTCAACTACTGGAAAACTACATGATACTTTCTATTATTTTTGGCCTGCTCGTAGACTGTTGCTCAACTACTGGCAAACTACAAGGATGCACACTCTGTTTTATTGCAGTTCTTGTAGACTGTTTAATAACTACTGGAAAACTACATGATACTTTTCTATTATTTTGGCCTGCTCGTAGACTATTGCTCAACTACTGGAGAACTGGGATACCTTTCATTATTTTCGGAATGCTCGTAGACTGTTGGTTAACTACTAGCCAACTAATTACAGGATACTTTTCTATTATTTTTGGTCTGCTTATGAACTATATCTCTAACTTCTGGAACACAGCAGGTTATTTTTTATTTGCTCGGACAGCTTGTAGACTGTTGCTCTATTCTGGGAAAACTACATGATACTTTTCTATTATTTTTTGGCCTGCTCGTAGACTGTTGCTCAAATACTGGAGAACTATAGGATACTTTTTATTATTTTCCGGAATGCCCGTAGACTGTTGCTCAACTACTGGAAAACTACATGATACTTTTCTATTATTTTTTGGCCTGCTCGTAGACTATTGCTCCTTCACTGGAAAACTACAGGATACTTTTCTATTATTTTCCGGCCTGCTCGTAGACTGTTGCTCAACTACTGCAAAACTTTGGGATACTTTTCTATTATTTTTGGCCTGCTCGTAGACTGTTGCTCAACTACTGGAAGCTACAGGATACTATTATGCTTGGGCTTCTCGTAGACTATTGCTGAACTACTGCAAAACGACAGGACACTTTCTATTATTTTTGGACTGCTCGTAGACTATGTCACCAAACACTGAAAACCAGGATCACTTTTATAATTTTCGGAATATGCCCGTAGACTGTTGCTCGACTGCTGGAGAAGAAACTACGGGATGCTTTTCTGTTTATTTTGAGACAGCTCGTAGACGCTGTTGCTCAACTACTGGAAAACTACATGATACTTTTCTGTGTGTATTTTGGCCTGCTCATGACCATTTGCTCAACTACGCGACTTCAGGATGCTTTTCTATCATGCAATGCTCGGAGGAGATTAATGCTCAGCTACTGGAAAACTTCGGATACTTTTCTTATTTTTGGACAGCTCATTACACTATAAGCACAACACTAGAAACTACAGAATACTTTTTATTGTTACTGGAATGCTGTGGAGCTGTTGCTCAACTACTGAAAAACTAAATGCTATTATTTTGGACTGCGTAAGACTATATCTCAACAACTGGAAAACAACAAGGTTATTTTCATTTTCTCAGACTGCTCTAGACTGTTGCTCAACTACTGGGGAAAATTCTGGGATGCTTTTCTATAATTTTTCAGGAATGCCCATGGGCACAAATTTCACTCAAACTACTGGAAAACACAGGATACTTTTCTGTTATTTTGGACAGCTCGTAGACTGATGGCTCCAACTACTGGAAAACTACATGATACTTTTCTATTATTTTTGGCCTGCTCGTAGACTGTTGCTCCAGCTACTGGAAAACTACAGGATACTTTTCTATTATTTTGGCCTGCTCGTAGACTATTGCTCAACTACTGCAAACGACAGGACACTTTTTCTATTATTTTGGACTGCTCGTAGACTACCATAATGCTGAAAACTACAGGATACTTTTTATTATTTTCGGAATGCCCGTAGACTGTTGCTCGACTACTGGAAAACACAGGGATGCTTTTCTGTTCATTTTGGACAGCTCGTAGACTGATGCTCAACTACTGGAAAACGCTACATGATACTTTTCTAGTATTTTCGGCCTGATCGTAGACTGTTGCTCAACTACTGGAAAACTACAGGATAGTTTCTATTATTTTTGGGCTTCTCGTAGACTATTGCTCAACTACTGGAAAAAAAACAGTTTCCTTTCTCCATTTGCTCGGACTGCTCGCAGACTTTTGCTCAACTACTGCAAAACTACAGGATACTTTTTTATAATTTTCCGGAATGCTCGTAGACTGTTGCTCAACTACTGAAGAGCTACAGGATACTTTCTTATTATTTTCGGAATGCCGTAGACTGTTGCTCAACTACTGGAAAACTACATGATACTTTTATTATTTTGGTGCTCGTGACTGTTGCTAATACTGGAAAACTACAGGATACTTTTCTATTATATTGGCTTCTCGTAGACTATTGCTCAACTACTGCAAAACGACAGGACACTTTTCTATTATATTTGGACTGCTCGTAGACTATGTCTCAACTACTGAAAACCACAGGATACTTTTCTATTATTTTGGCTGCTCGTAGACTATTGCTGAACTACTGGCAAACTTCAGGATACTTTTCTATTGTTTTGGCCTGCTCGTAGACTGTTGCTCAACTACTGGGTAACTACAGGATACTTTTCTATTATATTGGGCTTCTCGTAGACTATTGCTCAACTACTGCAAAACTACAGGATACTTTTTTATAATTTTCGGAATGCCCGTAGACTGTTGCTCGACTACTGGAAAACTATAGGATACTTTTCTATTTATTTTGGCCTGCTCGTAGACTGTTGCTCAACTACTGGAAAACTACAGGATACTTTTCTATTATACTTGGGCTTCTCGTAGACTATTGCTGAACTACTGCCAAAACGACAGGACACTTTTCTATTATTTTTGGACTGCTCGTAGACTATGTCTCAACTACTGAAAAACCACAGGATACTTTTCTATAATTTTTGGACTGCTCGTAGACTATATCTCAAATACTGGAAAACAACAGGTTATTTTTTCATTTGCTCGGACTGCTCGCAGACTGTTGCTCAACTACTGCAAAACTACAGGATACTTTTTTATAATTTTCGGAATGCCCGTAGGCTGTTGCTCGACTACTGGAAAACTACAGGATACTTTTCTGTTTATTTTGGACAGCTCGTAGACTGTTTCTCAACTACTGGAAAACTACATGATACTTTTCTATTATTTTTGGCCTGCTCGTAGACTGTTGCTAAACTACTGGAAAACTACAGGATACTTTTCTATTATTTTCGGCCTGCTCGTAGACTGTTTCTCGACTACTGGAAAACTACAGAATACTTTTCTATTATTTTTGGGCTTCTCGTAGACTATTGCTCAACTACAGGAAAATGACAGGATACTTTTCTACTATTTTCAGACTGCTCGTAGACTATTGCTCAACTACTGGAAAACTACAGGATAATTTTCTATTATCTTCGGCCTGCTCGTTGACTATAGCTCAAATGCTGGAAACTACAGAATACTTTTTTATAATTTTTGGAATGCCCGTAGACTGTGGATCGACTACTGGAAAACTACAGGATACTTTTCTGTTTATTTTGGACTGCTTGTAGACTGTTGCTCAACTACTGGAAAACTACATGATACTTTTCTATTATTTTTGGCCTGCTCGTAGACTATTGCTCAACTACTGGAGAACTACAGGATACCTTTCATTATTTTCGGAATGCTCGTAGACTGTTGGTTAACTACTGGCCAACTAATTACAGGATACTTTTCTATTATCTTCGGACTGCTCGCAGACTGTTGCTCAACTACTGCAAAACTACAGGATACTTTTTTATAATTTTCGGAATGCCCGTAGGCTGTTGCTCGACTACTGGAAAACTACAGGATACTTTTCTGTTTATTTTGGACAGCTCGTAGACTGTTTCTCAACTACTGGAAAACTACATGAAACTTTTCTATTATTTTTGGCCTGCTCGTAGACTGTTGCCCAAATACTGGAAAACTATAGGATACTTTTTTATTATTTTCGGAATGCCCGTAGACTGTTGCTCAACTAATGGAAAACTACATGATACTTTTCTATTATTTTTGGCCTGCTCGTAGACTATTGCTCAACTACTGGAAAACTACAGGATACTTTTCTATTATTTTCGGCCTGCTCGTAGACTGTTGCTCAACTACTGGAAAACTACAGGATAGTTTTCTATTATTTTTGGGCTTCTCGTAGACTATTGCTCAACTACTGGAAAACAACAGGTTATTTTTTCATTTGCTCGGACTGCTCGCAGACTGTTGCTCAACTACTGGAAAACTACAGGATACTTTTCTATTATACTTGGGCTTCTCGTAGAATACTGCTCAACTACTGCAAAACGACAGGTTATTTTTCCATTTGCTCGGACTGCTCGCAGACGGTTGCTCGAGTACTGGAAAACTACAGGATACTTTTCTATTATTTTTGGCCTGCTCGTAGACTATTGCTCAACTACTGGCAAACTTCAGGATACTTTTCTATCATTGTCGCAATGCTCGGAGATTAATGCTCAACTACTGGAAAACTACAGGATACTTTTCTATTATTTTTGGACAGCTCGTACACTATAGCACAACTGCTAGAAACTACAGAATACTTTTTTATTATTTTCGGAATGCTCGTAGACTGTTGCTCAACTACTGGAAAACTACACGATACTTTTCTATTATTTTTGGACTGCTCGTAGACTATATCTCAACAACTGGAAAACAACAGGTTATTTTTTCATTTTCTCGGACTGCTCCTAGACTGTTGCTCAACTACTGGAAAACTACATGATACTTTTCTATTATTTTTGGCCTGCTCGTGGACTGTTGCTCAACTACTGGAAAACTACAGGATACTTTTCTATTATTTTTGGCCTGCTCGTAGACTATTGCTCAACTACTGCAAAACGACAGGACACTTTTCTATTATTTTTGGACTGCTCGTAGACTATATCTCAAATACTAGAAAACTACAGGATACTTTTTTATTATTTTCGGAATGCCCGTAGACTGTTGCTCGACTACTGGAAAACTACAGGATACTTTTCTGTTTATTTTGGACAGCTCGTAGACTGTTGCTCAACTACTGGAAAACTACATGATACTTTTCTATTATTTTTGGCCTGCTTGTAGACTATATCTCAACTACTGGAACACAGCAGGTTATTTTTTTATTTGCTCGGACAGCTTGTAGACTGTTGCTCAACTACTGGAAAACTACATGATACTTTTCTATTATTTTTGGCCTGCTCGTAGACTGTTGCTCAAATACTGGAGAACTATAGGATACTTTTTTATTATTTTCGGAATGCCCGTAGACTGTTGCTCAACTACTGGAAAACTACATGATACTTTTCTATTATTTTTGGCCTGCTTGTAGACTATATCTCAACTACTGGAACACAGCAGGTTATTTTTTTATTTGCTCGGACAGCTTGTAGACTGTTGCTCAACTACTGGAAAACTACATGATACTTTTCTATTATTTTTGGCCTGCTCGTAGACTATTGCTCAACTACTGGAGAACTACAGGATACCTTTCATTATTTTCGGAATGCTCGTAGACTGTTGGTTAACTACTGGCCAACTAATTACAGGATACTTTTCTATTATTTTTGGTCTGCTTGTAGACTATATCTCAACTACTGGAACACAGCAGGTTATTTTTTTATTTGCTCGGACAGCTTGTAGACTGTTGCTCAACTACTGGAAAACTACATGATACTTTTCTATTATTTTTGGCCTGCTCGTAGACTGTTGCTCAAATACTGGAGAACTATAGGATACTTTCTTATTATTTTCGGAATGCCCGTAGACTGTTGCTCAACTACTGGAAAACTACATGATACTTTTCTATTATTTTTGGCCTGCTCGTAGACTATTGCTCAACTACTGGAAAACTACAGGATACTTTTCTATTATTTTCGGCCTGCTCGTAGACTGTTGCTCAACTACTGCAAAACTTCAGGATACTTTTCTATTATTTTTGGCCTGCTCGTAGACTGTTGCTCAACTACTGGAAAACTACAGGATACTTTTCTATTATACTTGGGCTTCTCGTAGACTATTGCTGAACTACTGCAAAACGACAGGACACTTTTCTATTATTTTTGGACTGCTCGTAGACTATGTCTCAACTACTGAAAAACCACAGGATACTTTTTTATAATTTTCGGAATGCCCGTAGACTGTTGCTCGACTACTGGAAAACTACAGGATACTTTTCTGTTTATTTTGGACAGCTCGTAGACTGTTGCTCAACTACTGGAAAACTACATGATACTTTTCTATTATTTTTGGCCTGCTCGTAGACTGTTGCTCAACTACTGGAAAACAACAGGTTATTTTTTCATTTGCTCGGACTGCTCGCAGACTTTTGCTCAACTACTGCAAAACTACAGGATACTTTTTTATAATTTTCGGAATGCTCGTAGACTGTTGCTGGACTACTGGAAAACTACAGGATACTTTTCTGTTTATTTTGGACAGCTCGTAGACTGTTGCTCAACTACTGGAAAACCACAGGTTATTTTTCCATTTGCTCGGACTGCTCGCAGATTATTGCTCAACTACTGCAAAACTACAGGATACTTTTTTATAATTTTCGGAATGCTCGTAGACTGTTGCTCAACTACTGGAAAACCACAGGTTATTTTTCCATTTGCTCGGACTGCTCGCAGACTTTTGCTCAACTACTGGCAAACTTCAGGATACTTTTCAATTACTTTAAGCCTGCTCGTAGACTATTGCTCAACTACTGGCAAACTTCAGGTTACTTTTCTATTATTTTTGGACTGCTCGAAGACTATTGTTCAACTACTGGCAAACTTCAGGATACTTTTCAATTATTTTTAGCCTGCTCGTAGACTGTTGCTCAACTACTGGAGAACTACAGGATACCTTTCATTATTTTCGGAATGCTCGTAGACTAATGCTCAACTACTGGAAAACTAATTACAGCATACTTTTCTATTATTTTTGGACTGCTCGTAGACTATATCTCAACTACTGGAAAACTACAGGATACTTTTCTATTATTTTTGGCCTGCTCGTAGACTGTTGCTCAACTACTGGAAAACTACAGGATACTTTTCTATTATACTTGGGCTTCTCGTAGACTATTGCTGAACTACTGCAAAACGACAGGACACTTTTCTATTATTTTTGGACTGCTCGTAGACTATGTCTCAACTACTGAAAAACCACAGGATACTTTTTTATAATTTTCGGAATGCCCGTAGACTGTTGCTCGACTACTGGAAAACTACAGGATACTTTTCTGTTTATGTTGGACAGCTCGTAGACTGTTGCTCAACTACTGGAAAACTACATGATACTTTTCTATTATTTTTGGCCTGCTCGTAGACTGTTGCTCAACTACTGGAAAACAACAGGTTATTTTTTCATTTTCTCGGACTGCTCCTAGACTGTTGCTCAACTACTGGAAAACTACATGATACTTTTCTATTATTTTTGGCCTGCTCGTGGACTGTTGCTCAACTACTGGAAAACTACAGGATACTTTTCTATTATTTTTGGCCTGCTCGTAGACTATTGCTCAACTACTGCAAAACGACAGGACACTTTTCTATTATTTTTGGACTGCTCGTAGACTATATCTCAAATACTAGAAAACTACAGGATACTTTTTTATTATTTTCGGAATGCCCGTAGACTGTTGCTCGACTACTGGAAAACTACAGGATACTTTTCTGTTTATTTTGGACAGCTCGTAGACTGTTGCTCAACTACTGGAAAACTACATGATACTTTTCTATTATTTTTGGCCTGCTCGTAGACTGTTGCTCAACTACTGGAAAACTACAGGATACTTTTCTATTATTTTTGGCCTGCTCGTAGACTATTGCTCAACTACTGCAAAACGACAGGACACTTTTCTATTATTTTCGGAATGCCCGTAGACTGTTGCTCGACTACTGGAAAACTGCAGGATACTTTTCTGTTTATTTTGGACAGCTCGTAGACTGTTGCTCAACTACTGGAAAACTACATGATACTTTTCTATTATTTTTGGCCTGCTCGTAGACTGTTGCTCAACTACTGGCAAACTACAGGATACTTTTCTGTTTATTTTGGACTTCTTGTAGACTGTTGCTCAACTACTGGAAAACTACATGATACTTTTCTATTATTTTTGGCCTGCTCGTAGACTATTGCTCAACTACTGGAGAACTACAGGATACCTTTCATTATTTTCGGAATGCTCGTAGACTGTTGGTTAACTACTGGCCAACTAATTACAGGATACTTTTCTATTATTTTTGGTCTGCTTGTAGACTATATCTCAACTACTGGAACACAGCAGGTTATTTTTTTATTTGCTCGGACAGCTTGTAGACTGTTGCTCAACTACTGGAAAACTACATGATACTTTTCTATTATTTTTGGCCTGCTCGTAGACTGTTGCTCAAATACTGGAGAACTATAGGATACTTTCTTATTATTTTCGGAATGCCCGTAGACTGTTGCTCAACTACTGGAAAACTACATGATACTTTTCTATTATTTTTGGCCTGCTCGTAGACTATTGCTCAACTACTGGAAAACTACAGGATACTTTTCTATTATTTTCGGCCTGCTCGTAGACTGTTGCTCAACTACTGCAAAACTTCAGGATACTTTTCTATTATTTTTGGCCTGCTCGTAGACTGTTGCTCAACTACTGGAAAACTACAGGATACTTTTCTATTATACTTGGGCTTCTCGTAGACTATTGCTGAACTACTGCAAAACGACAGGACACTTTTCTATTATTTTTGGACTGCTCGTAGACTATGTCTCAACTACTGAAAAACCACAGGATACTTTTTTATAATTTTCGGAATGCCCGTAGACTGTTGCTCGACTACTGGAAAACTACAGGATACTTTTCTGTTTATTTTGGACAGCTCGTAGACTGTTGCTCAACTACTGGAAAACTACATGATACTTTTCTATTATTTTTGGCCTGCTCGTAGACTGTTGCTCAACTACTGGAAAACAACAGGTTATTTTTTCATTTGCTCGGACTGCTCGCAGACTTTTGCTCAACTACTGCAAAACTACAGGATACTTTTTTATAATTTTCGGAATGCTCGTAGACTGTTGCTGGACTACTGGAAAACTACAGGATACTTTTCTGTTTATTTTGGACAGCTCGTAGACTGTTGCTCAACTACTGGAAAACCACAGGTTATTTTTCCATTTGCTCGGACTGCTCGCAGATTATTGCTCAACTACTGCAAAACTACAGGATACTTTTTTATAATTTTCGGAATGCTCGTAGACTGTTGCTCAACTACTGGAAAACCACAGGTTATTTTTCCATTTGCTCGGACTGCTCGCAGACTTTTGCTCAACTACTGGCAAACTTCAGGATACTTTTCAATTACTTTAAGCCTGCTCGTAGACTATTGCTCAACTACTGGAGAACTACAGGATACCTTTCATTATTTTCGGAATGCTCGTAGACTAATGCTCAACTACTGGAAAACTAATTACAGCATACTTTTCTATTATTTTTGGACTGCTCGTAGACTATATCTCAACTACTGGAAAACTACAGGATACTTTTCTATTATTTTTGGCCTGCTCGTAGACTGTTGCTCAACTACTGGAAAACTACAGGATACTTTTCTATTATACTTGGGCTTCTCGTAGACTATTGCTGAACTACTGCAAAACGACAGGACACTTTTCTATTATTTTTGGACTGCTCGTAGACTATGTCTCAACTACTGAAAAACCACAGGATACTTTTTTATAATTTTCGGAATGCCCGTAGACTGTTGCTCGACTACTGGAAAACTACAGGATACTTTTCTGTTTATGTTGGACAGCTCGTAGACTGTTGCTCAACTACTGGAAAACTACATGATACTTTTCTATTATTTTTGGCCTGCTCGTAGACTGTTGCTCAACTACTGGAAAACAACAGGTTATTTTTTCATTTTCTCGGACTGCTCCTAGACTGTTGCTCAACTACTGGAAAACTACATGATACTTTTCTATTATTTTTGGCCTGCTCGTGGACTGTTGCTCAACTACTGGAAAACTACAGGATACTTTTCTATTATTTTTGGCCTGCTCGTAGACTATTGCTCAACTACTGCAAAACGACAGGACACTTTTCTATTATTTTTGGACTGCTCGTAGACTATATCTCAAATACTAGAAAACTACAGGATACTTTTTTATTATTTTCGGAATGCCCGTAGACTGTTGCTCGACTACTGGAAAACTACAGGATACTTTTCTGTTTATTTTGGACAGCTCGTAGACTGTTGCTCAACTACTGGAAAACTACATGATACTTTTCTATTATTTTTGGCCTGCTCGTAGACTGTTGCTCAACTACTGGAAAACTACAGGATACTTTTCTATTATTTTTGGCCTGCTCGTAGACTATTGCTCAACTACTGCAAAACGACAGGACACTTTTCTATTATTTTTGGACTGCTCGTAGACTATATCTCAAATACTAGAAAACTACAGGATACTTTTTTATTATTTTCGGAATGCCCTTAGACTGTTGCTCGACTACTGGAAAACTACATGATACTTTTCTATTATACTTGGGCTTCTCGTAGACTATTGCTCAACTACTGCAAAACGACAGGACACTTTTCTATTATATTTGGACTGCTCGTAGACTATGTCTCAACTACTGAAAAACCACAGGATACTTTTCTATTATTTTTGGCCTGCTCGTAGACTATTGCTCAACTACTGGCAAACTTCAGGATACTTTTCTGTTTATTTTGGACTTCTTGTAGACTGTTGCTCAACTACTGGAAAACTACATGATACTTTTCTATTATTTTTGGCCTGCTCGTAGACTATTGCTCAACTACTGGAGAACTACAGGATACCTTTCATTATTTTCGGAATGCTCGTAGACTGTTGGTTAACTACTGGCCAACTAATTACAGGATACTTTTCTATTATTTTTGGTCTGCTTGTAGACTATATCTCAACTACTGGAACACAGCAGGTTATTTTTTTATTTGCTCGGACAGCTTGTAGACTGTTGCTCAACTACTGGAAAACTACATGATACTTTTCTATTATTTTTGGCCTGCTCGTAGACTGTTGCTCAAATACTGGAGAACTATAGGATACTTTCTTATTATTTTCGGAATGCCCGTAGACTGTTGCTCAACTACTGGAAAACTACATGATACTTTTCTATTATTTTTGGCCTGCTCGTAGACTATTGCTCAACTACTGGAAAACTACAGGATACTTTTCTATTATTTTCGGCCTGCTCGTAGACTGTTGCTCAACTACTGCAAAACTTCAGGATACTTTTCTATTATTTTTGGCCTGCTCGTAGACTGTTGCTCAACTACTGGAAAACTACAGGATACTTTTCTATTATACTTGGGCTTCTCGTAGACTATTGCTGAACTACTGCAAAACGACAGGACACTTTTCTATTATTTTTGGACTGCTCGTAGACTATGTCTCAACTACTGGCAAACTTCAGGATACTTTTCTATCATTGTCGCAATGCTCGGAGATTAATGCTCAACTACTGGAAAACTACAGGATACTTTTCTATTATTTTTGGACAGCTCGTACACTATAGCACAACTGCTAGAAACTACAGAATACTTTTTTATTATTTTCGGAATGCTCGTAGACTGTTGCTCAACTACTGGAAAACTACACGATACTTTTCTATTATTTTTGGACTGCTCGTAGACTATATCTCAACAACTGGAAAACAACAGGTTATTTTTTCATTTTCTCAGACTGCTCCTAGACTGTTGCTCAACTACTGGAAAACTACAGGATACTTTTCTATAATTTTCGGAATGCCCGTAGACTGTTGCTCGACTACTGGAAAACTGCAGGATACTTTTCTGTTTATTTTGGACAGCTCGTAGACTGTTGCTCAACTACTGGAAAACTACATGATACTTTTCTATTATTTTTGGCCTGCTCGTAGACTGTTGCTCAACTACTGGAAAACTACAGGATACTTTTCTATTATTTTTGGCCTGCTCGTAGACTATTGCTCAACTACTGCAAAACGACAGGACACTTTTCTATTATTTTTGGACTGCTCGTAGACTATATCTCAAATACTAGAAAACTACAGGATACTTTTTTATTATTTTCGGAATGCCCGTAGACTGTTGCTCGACTACTGGAAAACTACAGGATACTTTTCTGTTTATTTTGGACAGCTCGTAGACTGTTGCTCAACTACTGGAAAACTACATGATACTTTTCTATTATTTTCGGCCTGATCGTAGACTGTTGCTCAACTACTGGAAAACTACAGGATAGTTTTCTATTATTTTTGGGCTTCTCGTAGACTATTGCTCAACTACTGGAAAAAAACAGGTTATTTCTCCATTTGCTCGGACTGCTCGCAGACTTTTGCTCAACTACTGCAAAACTACAGGATACTTTTTTATAATTTTCGGAATGCTCGTAGACTGTTGCTCGACTACTGGAAAACTACAGGATACTTTTCTGTTTATTTTGGACAGCTCGTAGACTGTTGCTCAACTACTGGAAAACCACAGGTTATTTTTCCATTTGCTCGGACTGCTCGCAGATTATTGCTCAACTACTGCAAAACTACAGGATACTTTTTTATAATTTTCGGAATGCTCGTAGACTGTTGCTCAACTACTGGAAAACCACAGGTTATTTTTCCATTTGCTCGGACTGCTCGCAGACTTTTGCTCAACTACTGGCAAACTTCAGGATACTTTTCAATTACTTTAAGCCTGCTCGTAGACTATTGCTCAACTACTGGCAAACTTCAGGTTACTTTTCTATTATTTTTGGACTGCTCGAAGACTATTGTTCAACTACTGGCAAACTTCAGGATACTTTTCAATTATTTTTAGCCTGCTCGTAGACTGTTGCTCAACTACTGGAGAACTACAGGATACCTTTCATTATTTTCGGAATGCTCGTAGACTAATGCTCAACTACTGGAAAACTAATTACAGCATACTTTTCTATTATTTTTGGACTGCTCGTAGACTATATCTCAACTACTGGAAAACAACAGGTTATTTTTCCATTTGCTCGGACTGCTCGCAGACTATTGCTCAACTACTGCAAAACTACAGGATACTTTTTTATAATTTTCGGAATGCTCGTAGACTATAGCTCAAATGCTGGAAACTACAGAATACTTTTCTATTATTTTAGGACTGCTCGTACACTATTGCTCAACTACTGGCAAACTTCAGGATACTTTTCTATTATTTTTGGCCTGCTCGTAGACTGATGCTCAACTACTGGAAAACTACAGGATACTTTTCTATTATTTTTGTACTTCTCGTAGACTATTGCTCAACAGTTGGGAAACTACAGGATACTTTTCTATTATGGTTGTACTTCTCGTAGAATATAGCTCAAATGCTCGAAACTACAGAACACTTTTCTATAATTTTTGGGCTACTCGTAGACTCGTAGACTAATGCTCAACTGATGGAAAACTACAGGATACTTTTCTGTTTATTTTGGACTGCTCGTAGACTATTTCTCAACTACTGGAAAACAACATGTTATTTTTCCATTTGCTCGGACTGCTCGCAGATTATTGCTCAACTACTGCAAAACTACAGGATACTTTTTTATAATTTTCGGAATGCTCGTAGGCTGTTGCTCGACTACTGGAAAACTACAGGATACTTTTCTATAATTTTCGGAATGCTCGTAGACTGTTGCTCGACTACTGGAAAACTACAGGATACTTTCTATTATTTTTGGCCTGCTCGCAGACTGTTGCTCAACTACTGGCAAACTAATTACAGGATACTTTTCTATTCTTTTTGGACTTCTCGTAGACTATTGCTCAACTACTGGAGAACTACAGGATACCTTTCTTTATTTTCGGAATGCTCGTAGACTGTTGGTTAACTACTGGCAAACTAATTACAGGATACTTTTCAATTCTTTTTGGACTTCTCGTAGACTATTGCTCAACTACTGGAGAACTACAGGATTCATTATTTTCGGAATGCTCGTAGACTATTGCTCAACTACTGGAGAACTACAGAATACCTTTCATTATTTTCGGAATGCTCGTAGACTGATGCTCAACTACTGGAAAACTAATTACAGGATACTTTTCTTTATTTTCGGAATGCTCGTAGACTGTTGCTCGACTACTGGAAAACTACAGGATACTTTTCTGTTTATTTTGGACAGCTCGTAGACTGTTGCTCAACTACTGGAAAACCACAGGTTATTTTTCCATTTGCTCGGACTGCTCGCAGATTATTGCTCAACTACTGCAAAACTACAGGATACTTTTTTATAATTTTCGGAATGCTCGTAGACTGTTGCTCAAATGCTGGAAACTACAGAATACTTTTCTATTATTTTAGGACTGCTCGTACACTATTGCTCAACTACTGGCAAACTTCAGGATACTTTTCTATTATTTTTGGCCTGCTCGTAGACTGATGCTCAACTACTGGAAAACTACAGGATACTTTTCTATTATTTTTGTACTTCTCGTAGACTATTGCTCAACAGTTGGGAAACTACAGGATACTTTTCTATTATGGTTGTACTTCTCGTAGAATATAGCTCAAATGCTCGAAACTACAGAACACTTTTCTATAATTTTTGGGCTACTCGTAGACTCGTAGACTAATGCTCAACTGCTGGAAAACTACAGGATACTTTCTATTATTTTTGGCCTGCTCGCAGACTGTTGCTCAACTACTGGCAAACTAATTACAGGATACTTTTCTATTCTTTTTGGACTTCTCGTAGACTATTGCTCAACTACTGGAGAACTACAGGATACCTTTCTTTATTTTCGGAATGCTCGTAGACTGTTGGTTAACTACTGGCAAACTAATTACAGGATACTTTTCAATTCTTTTTGGACTTCTCGTAGACTATTGCTCAACTACTGGAGAACTACAGGATTCATTATTTTCGGAATGCTCGTAGACTATTGCTCAACTACTGGAGAACTACAGGATACCTTTCATTATTTTCGGAATGCTCGTAGACTGATGCTCAACTACTGGAAAACTAATTACAGGATACTTTTCTATTATTTTTGTACTGCTCGTAGAATATTGCTCAACTACTGGAAAACTACAGGTTACTTTTCTATTATCTTTGGTCTGCTCGTAGACTATTGCTCAACTACTGGAGAACTACAGGATTCATTATTTTCGGAATGCTCGTAGACTATTGCTCAACTACTGGAGTACTACAGGATACCTTTCTTTATTTTCGGAATGCTCGTAGACTGTTGGTTAACTACTGGCAAACTAATTACAGGATACTTTTCAATTCTTTTTGGACTTCTCGTAGACTATTGCTCAACTACTGGAGAACTACAGGATTCATTATTTTCGGAATGCTCGTAGACTATTGCTCAACTACTGGAGAACTACAGGATACCTTTCATTATTTTCGGAATGCTCGTAGACTGATGCTCAACTACTGGAAAACTAATTACAGGATACTTTTCTATTATTTTTGTACTGCTCGTAGAATATTGCTCAACTACTGGAAAACTACAGGTTACTTTTCTATTATCTTTGGTCTGCTCGTAGACTGTTGCTCAACTACTAGAGAACTACAGGATACTTTTCTATTATCCTTGGTCTGCTCGTCGACTGTTCCTGAACTACTGGAAAACTACAGGATACTTTTGTATTATTTTTGGTCTGCTCGTAGACTATTGCTCAACTACTGGAGAACTACAGGATTCATTATTTTCGGAATGCTCGTAGACTATTGCTCAACTACTGGAGTACTACAGGATACCTTTCATTATTTTCGGAATGCTCGTAGACTGATGCTCAACTACTGGAAAACTACAGGATACTTTTCTATTATTTTTGGGCTTCTCGTGGACTATTGCTCAACTACTGGAAAACCACAGGATACTTTACTTTTATTTTTGGACTGCTCGTAGACTATATCTCAACTACTGGAAAACAACAGGTTATTTTTCCATTTGCTCGGACTGCTCGCAGATTATTGCTCAACTACTGCAAAACTACAGGATACTTTTTTATAATTTTCGGAATGCTCGTAGACTGTTGCTCGACTACTGGAAAACTACATGATTCTTTTCTGTTTATTTTGGACTGCTCGTAGTCTGTTGCTCAACTACTGGAAAACTACAGGATACTTTCTATTATTTTCAGACTGCTCGTAGACTATAGCTCAAATGCTGGGAAACTACAGGATACTTTTCTATTATTTTTGGACTGCTCGTAGACTATATCTCAACTACTGGAAAACAACAGGTTATTTTTCCATTTGCTCGGACTGCTCGCAGACTATTGCTCAACTACTGCAAAACTACAGGATACTTTTTTATAATTTTCGGAATGCTCGTAGACTATAGCTCAAATGCTGGAAACTACAGAATACTTTTCTATTATTTTAGGACTGCTCGTACACTATTGCTCAACTACTGGCAAACTTCAGGATACTTTTCTATTATTTTTGGCCTGCTCGTAGACTGATGCTCAACTACTGGAAAACTACAGGATACTTTTCTATTATTTTCGGCCTGCTCGTAGACTGTTTCTCGACTACTGGAAAACTACAGAATACTTTTCTTTTATTTTTGGGCTTCTCGTAGACTATTGCTCAACTACAGGAAAATGACAGGATACTTTTCTACTATTTTCAGACTGCTCGTAGACTATTGCTCAACTACTGGAAAACTACAGGATAATTTTCTATTATCTTCGGCCTGCTCGTTGACTATAGCTCAAATGCTGGAAACTACAGAATACTTTTTTATAATTTTCGGAATGCCCGTAGACTGTTGATCGACTACTGGAAAACTACAGGATACTTTTCTATTATTTTTGGCCTGCTCGTAGACTATTGCTCAACTACTGGAGAACTACAGGATACCTTTCATTATTTTCGGAATGCTCGTAGACTGTTGGTTAACTACTGGCCAACTAATTATAGGATACTTTTCTATTATTTTTGGTCTGCTTGTAGACTATATCTCAACTACTGGAACACAGCAGGTTATTTTTTCATTTGCTCGGACAGCTTGTAGACTGTTGCTCAACTACTGGAAAACTACATGATACTTTTCTATTATTTTTGGCCTGCTCGTAGACTGTTGCTCAAATACTGGAAAACTATAGGATACTTTTTTATTATTTTCGGAATGCCCGTAGACTGTTGCTCAACTACTGGAAAACTACATGATACTTTTCTATTATTTTTGGCCTGCTCGTAGACTATTGCTCAACTACTGGAAAACTACAGGATACTTTTCTATTATTTTTGGCCTGCTCGTAGACTGTTGCTCAACTACTGGAAAACTACAGGATACTTTTCTATTATACTTGGGCTTCTCGTAGACTATTGCTGAACTACTGCAAAACGACAGGACACTTTTCTATTATTTTTGGACTGCTCGTAGACTATGTCTCAACTACTGAAAAACCACAGGATACTTTTTTATAATTTTCGGAATGCCCGTAGACTGTTGCTCGACTACTGGAAAACTACAGGATACTTTTCTGTTTATGTTGGACAGCTCGTAGACTGTTGCTCAACTACTGGAAAACTACATGATACTTTTCTATTATTTTTGGCCTGCTCGTAGACTGTTGCTCAACTACTGGAAAACAACAGGTTATTTTTTCATTTTCTCGGACTGCTCCTAGACTGTTGCTCAACTACTGGAAAACTACAGGATACTTTTCTATAATTTTCGGAATGCCCGTAGACTGTTGCTCGACTACTGGAAAACTGCAGGATACTTTTCTGTTTATTTTGGACAGCTCGTAGACTGTTGCTCAACTACTGGAAAACTACATGATACTTTTCTATTATTTTTGGCCTGCTCGTAGACTGTTGCTCAACTACTGGCAAACTACAGGATACTTTTCTGTTTATTTTGGACTTCTTGTAGACTGTTGCTCAACTACTGGAAAACTACATGATACTTTTCTATTATTTTTGGCCTGCTCGTAGACTATTGCTCAACTACTGGAGAACTACAGGATACCTTTCATTATTTTCGGAATGCTCGTAGACTGTTGGTTAACTACTGGCCAACTAATTACAGGATACTTTTCTATTATTTTTGGTCTGCTTGTAGACTATATCTCAACTACTGGAACACAGCAGGTTATTTTTTTATTTGCTCGGACAGCTTGTAGACTGTTGCTCAACTACTGGAAAACTACATGATACTTTTCTATTATTTTTGGCTGCTCGTAGACTGTTGCTCAAATACTGGAGAACTATAGGATACTTTTTATTATTTCGGAATGCCCGTAGACTGTTGCTCAACTACTGGAAAACTACATGATACTTTTCTATTATTTTTGGCCTGCTCGTAGACTATTGCTCAACTACTGGAAAACTACAGGATACTTTTCTATTATTTTCGGCCTGCTCGTAGACTGTTGCTCAACTACTGGCAAAACTCAGGATACTTTTCTATTATTTTTGGCCTGCTCGTAGACTGTTGCTCAACTACTGGAAAACTACAGGATACTTTCTATTATATTGGGCTTCTCGTAGACTATTGCTGAACTACTGGCAAAACGACAGGACACTTTTCTATTATTTTTGGACTGCTCGTAGACTATTGCTCAACTACTGAAAACTACAGGATACTTTTTTATAATTTTCGGAATGCCCGTAGACTGTTGCTCGACTACTGGAAAACTACAGGATACTTTTCCTGTTATTTTGGACAGCTCGTAGACTGTTGCTCAACTACTGGAAAACTACATGATACTTTTCTATTATTTTTGGCCTGCTCGTAGACTGTTGCTCAACTACTGGAAAACACAGGTTATTTTTCATTTTCTCGGACTGCTCTAGACTGTTGCTCAACTACTGGAAACTACAGGATACTTTTCTATATTTTCGGAATGCCTCGTAGACTGTTGCTCAACTACTGGAAAACTGCAGGATACTTTTCTGTTTATTTTGGACAGCTCGTAGACTGTTGCTCAACTACTGGAAAACTACATGATACTTTCTATATTTTTGGCCTGCTCGTAGACTGTTGCTCAACTACTGGAAAACTACAGGATACTTTTCTATTATTTTTGGCCTGCTCGTAGACTATTGCTCAACTACTGCAAAACGACAGGACACTTTTCTATTATTTTTGGACTGCTCGTAGACTATATCTCAAATACTAGAAAACTACAGGATACTTTTTTATTATTTTCGGAATGCCCGTAGACTGTTGCTCGACTACTGGAAAACTACAGGATACTTTTCTGTTTATTTTGGACAGCTCGTAGACTGTTGCTCAACTACTGGAAAACTACATGATACTTTTCTATTATTTTCGGCCTGATCGTAGACTGTTGCTCAACTACTGGAAAACTACAGGATAGTTTTCTATTATTTTTGGGCTTCTCGTAGACTATTGCTCAACTACTGGAAAAAAACAGGTTATTTCTCCATTTGCTCGGACTGCTCGCAGACTTTTGCTCAACTACTGCAAAACTACAGGATACTTTTTTATAATTTTCGGAATGCTCGTAGACTGTTGCTCGACTACTGGAAAACTACAGGATACTTTTCTGTTTATTTTGGACAGCTCGTAGACTGTTGCTCAACTACTGGAAAACCACAGGTTATTTTTCCATTTGCTCGGACTGCTCGCAGATTATTGCTCAACTACTGCAAAACTACAGGATACTTTTTTATAATTTTCGGAATGCTCGTAGACTGTTGCTCAACTACTGGAAAACCACAGGTTATTTTTCCATTTGCTCGGACTGCTCGCAGACTTTTGCTCAACTACTGGCAAACTTCAGGATACTTTTCAATTACTTTAAGCCTGCTCGTAGACTATTGCTCAACTACTGGCAAACTTCAGGTTACTTTTCTATTATTTTTGGACTGCTCGAAGACTATTGTTCAACTACTGGCAAACTTCAGGATACTTTTCAATTATTTTTAGCCTGCTCGTAGACTGTTGCTCAACTACTGGAGAACTACAGGATACCTTTCATTATTTTCGGAATGCTCGTAGACTAATGCTCAACTACTGGAAAACTAATTACAGCATACTTTTCTATTATTTTTGGACTGCTCGTAGACTATATCTCAACTACTGGAAAACAACAGGTTATTTTTCCATTTGCTCGGACTGCTCGCAGACTATTGCTCAACTACTGCAAAACTACAGGATACTTTTTTATAATTTTCGGAATGCTCGTAGACTATAGCTCAAATGCTGGAAACTACAGAATACTTTTCTATTATTTTAGGACTGCTCGTACACTATTGCTCAACTACTGGCAAACTTCAGGATACTTTTCTATTATTTTTGGCCTGCTCGTAGACTGATGCTCAACTACTGGAAAACTACAGGATACTTTTCTATTATTTTTGTACTTCTCGTAGACTATTGCTCAACAGTTGGGAAACTACAGGATACTTTTCTATTATGGTTGTACTTCTCGTAGAATATAGCTCAAATGCTCGAAACTACAGAACACTTTTCTATAATTTTTGGGCTACTCGTAGACTCGTAGACTAATGCTCAACTGATGGAAAACTACAGGATACTTTTCTGTTTATTTTGGACTGCTCGTAGACTATTTCTCAACTACTGGAAAACAACATGTTATTTTTCCATTTGCTCGGACTGCTCGCAGATTATTGCTCAACTACTGCAAAACTACAGGATACTTTTTTATAATTTTCGGAATGCTCGTAGGCTGTTGCTCGACTACTGGAAAACTACAGGATACTTTTCTATAATTTTCGGAATGCTCGTAGACTGTTGCTCGACTACTGGAAAACTACAGGATACTTTCTATTATTTTTGGCCTGCTCGCAGACTGTTGCTCAACTACTGGCAAACTAATTACAGGATACTTTTCTATTCTTTTTGGACTTCTCGTAGACTATTGCTCAACTACTGGAGAACTACAGGATACCTTTCTTTATTTTCGGAATGCTCGTAGACTGTTGGTTAACTACTGGCAAACTAATTACAGGATACTTTTCAATTCTTTTTGGACTTCTCGTAGACTATTGCTCAACTACTGGAGAACTACAGGATTCATTATTTTCGGAATGCTCGTAGACTATTGCTCAACTACTGGAGAACTACAGAATACCTTTCATTATTTTCGGAATGCTCGTAGACTGATGCTCAACTACTGGAAAACTAATTACAGGATACTTTTCTTTATTTTCGGAATGCTCGTAGACTGTTGCTCGACTACTGGAAAACTACAGGATACTTTTCTGTTTATTTTGGACAGCTCGTAGACTGTTGCTCAACTACTGGAAAACCACAGGTTATTTTTCCATTTGCTCGGACTGCTCGCAGATTATTGCTCAACTACTGCAAAACTACAGGATACTTTTTTATAATTTTCGGAATGCTCGTAGACTGTTGCTCAAATGCTGGAAACTACAGAATACTTTTCTATTATTTTAGGACTGCTCGTACACTATTGCTCAACTACTGGCAAACTTCAGGATACTTTTCTATTATTTTTGGCCTGCTCGTAGACTGATGCTCAACTACTGGAAAACTACAGGATACTTTTCTATTATTTTTGTACTTCTCGTAGACTATTGCTCAACAGTTGGGAAACTACAGGATACTTTTCTATTATGGTTGTACTTCTCGTAGAATATAGCTCAAATGCTCGAAACTACAGAACACTTTTCTATAATTTTTGGGCTACTCGTAGACTCGTAGACTAATGCTCAACTGCTGGAAAACTACAGGATACTTTCTATTATTTTTGGCCTGCTCGCAGACTGTTGCTCAACTACTGGCAAACTAATTACAGGATACTTTTCTATTCTTTTTGGACTTCTCGTAGACTATTGCTCAACTACTGGAGAACTACAGGATACCTTTCTTTATTTTCGGAATGCTCGTAGACTGTTGGTTAACTACTGGCAAACTAATTACAGGATACTTTTCAATTCTTTTTGGACTTCTCGTAGACTATTGCTCAACTACTGGAGAACTACAGGATTCATTATTTTCGGAATGCTCGTAGACTATTGCTCAACTACTGGAGAACTACAGGATACCTTTCATTATTTTCGGAATGCTCGTAGACTGATGCTCAACTACTGGAAAACTAATTACAGGATACTTTTCTATTATTTTTGTACTGCTCGTAGAATATTGCTCAACTACTGGAAAACTACAGGTTACTTTTCTATTATCTTTGGTCTGCTCGTAGACTATTGCTCAACTACTGGAGAACTACAGGATTCATTATTTTCGGAATGCTCGTAGACTATTGCTCAACTACTGGAGTACTACAGGATACCTTTCTTTATTTTCGGAATGCTCGTAGACTGTTGGTTAACTACTGGCAAACTAATTACAGGATACTTTTCAATTCTTTTTGGACTTCTCGTAGACTATTGCTCAACTACTGGAGAACTACAGGATTCATTATTTTCGGAATGCTCGTAGACTATTGCTCAACTACTGGAGAACTACAGGATACCTTTCATTATTTTCGGAATGCTCGTAGACTGATGCTCAACTACTGGAAAACTAATTACAGGATACTTTTCTATTATTTTTGTACTGCTCGTAGAATATTGCTCAACTACTGGAAAACTACAGGTTACTTTTCTATTATCTTTGGTCTGCTCGTAGACTGTTGCTCAACTACTAGAGAACTACAGGATACTTTTCTATTATCCTTGGTCTGCTCGTCGACTGTTCCTGAACTACTGGAAAACTACAGGATACTTTTGTATTATTTTTGGTCTGCTCGTAGACTATTGCTCAACTACTGGAGAACTACAGGATTCATTATTTTCGGAATGCTCGTAGACTATTGCTCAACTACTGGAGTACTACAGGATACCTTTCATTATTTTCGGAATGCTCGTAGACTGATGCTCAACTACTGGAAAACTACAGGATACTTTTCTATTATTTTTGGGCTTCTCGTGGACTATTGCTCAACTACTGGAAAACCACAGGATACTTTACTTTTATTTTTGGACTGCTCGTAGACTATATCTCAACTACTGGAAAACAACAGGTTATTTTTCCATTTGCTCGGACTGCTCGCAGATTATTGCTCAACTACTGCAAAACTACAGGATACTTTTTTATAATTTTCGGAATGCTCGTAGACTGTTGCTCGACTACTGGAAAACTACATGATTCTTTTCTGTTTATTTTGGACTGCTCGTAGTCTGTTGCTCAACTACTGGAAAACTACAGGATACTTTCTATTATTTTCAGACTGCTCGTAGACTATAGCTCAAATGCTGGGAAACTACAGGATACTTTTCTATTATTTTTGGACTGCTCGTAGACTATATCTCAACTACTGGAAAACAACAGGTTATTTTTCCATTTGCTCGGACTGCTCGCAGACTATTGCTCAACTACTGCAAAACTACAGGATACTTTTTTATAATTTTCGGAATGCTCGTAGACTATAGCTCAAATGCTGGAAACTACAGAATACTTTTCTATTATTTTAGGACTGCTCGTACACTATTGCTCAACTACTGGCAAACTTCAGGATACTTTTCTATTATTTTTGGCCTGCTCGTAGACTGATGCTCAACTACTGGAAAACTACAGGATACTTTTCTATTATTTTCGGCCTGCTCGTAGACTGTTTCTCGACTACTGGAAAACTACAGAATACTTTTCTTTTATTTTTGGGCTTCTCGTAGACTATTGCTCAACTACAGGAAAATGACAGGATACTTTTCTACTATTTTCAGACTGCTCGTAGACTATTGCTCAACTACTGGAAAACTACAGGATAATTTTCTATTATCTTCGGCCTGCTCGTTGACTATAGCTCAAATGCTGGAAACTACAGAATACTTTTTTATAATTTTCGGAATGCCCGTAGACTGTTGATCGACTACTGGAAAACTACAGGATACTTTTCTATTATTTTTGGCCTGCTCGTAGACTATTGCTCAACTACTGGAGAACTACAGGATACCTTTCATTATTTTCGGAATGCTCGTAGACTGTTGGTTAACTACTGGCCAACTAATTATAGGATACTTTTCTATTATTTTTGGTCTGCTTGTAGACTATATCTCAACTACTGGAACACAGCAGGTTATTTTTTCATTTGCTCGGACAGCTTGTAGACTGTTGCTCAACTACTGGAAAACTACATGATACTTTTCTATTATTTTTGGCCTGCTCGTAGACTGTTGCTCAAATACTGGAAAACTATAGGATACTTTTTTATTATTTTCGGAATGCCCGTAGACTGTTGCTCAACTACTGGAAAACTACATGATACTTTTCTATTATTTTTGGCCTGCTCGTAGACTATTGCTCAACTACTGGAAAACTACAGGATACTTTTCTATTATTTTTGGCCTGCTCGTAGACTGTTGCTCAACTACTGGAAAACTACAGGATACTTTTCTATTATACTTGGGCTTCTCGTAGACTATTGCTGAACTACTGCAAAACGACAGGACACTTTTCTATTATTTTTGGACTGCTCGTAGACTATGTCTCAACTACTGAAAAACCACAGGATACTTTTTTATAATTTTCGGAATGCCCGTAGACTGTTGCTCGACTACTGGAAAACTACAGGATACTTTTCTGTTTATGTTGGACAGCTCGTAGACTGTTGCTCAACTACTGGAAAACTACATGATACTTTTCTATTATTTTTGGCCTGCTCGTAGACTGTTGCTCAACTACTGGAAAACAACAGGTTATTTTTTCATTTTCTCGGACTGCTCCTAGACTGTTGCTCAACTACTGGAAAACTACAGGATACTTTTCTATAATTTTCGGAATGCCCGTAGACTGTTGCTCGACTACTGGAAAACTGCAGGATACTTTTCTGTTTATTTTGGACAGCTCGTAGACTGTTGCTCAACTACTGGAAAACTACATGATACTTTTCTATTATTTTTGGCCTGCTCGTAGACTGTTGCTCAACTACTGGCAAACTACAGGATACTTTTCTGTTTATTTTGGACTTCTTGTAGACTGTTGCTCAACTACTGGAAAACTACATGATACTTTTCTATTATTTTTGGCCTGCTCGTAGACTATTGCTCAACTACTGGAGAACTACAGGATACCTTTCATTATTTTCGGAATGCTCGTAGACTGTTGGTTAACTACTGGCCAACTAATTACAGGATACTTTTCTATTATTTTTGGTCTGCTTGTAGACTATATCTCAACTACTGGAACACAGCAGGTTATTTTTTTATTTGCTCGGACAGCTTGTAGACTGTTGCTCAACTACTGGAAAACTACATGATACTTTTCTATTATTTTTGGCTG
>NW_022279887.1:10000-12500 GCF_009193385.2 Nasonia vitripennis
AGTGATGTGCGAGCGTCAATGAGTAATGTGCGAGCACGAATGAGTGATACGCGAGCACAAATGAGTGATGTGCGAGCAAGAATGAGCAATGTGCGAGCACGAATGAGTGATGTGCGAGCACGAATGAGCAATGTGCGAGCTCAAATGAGTGATGTGCGAGCACGAATGAGCAATGTGCGAGCACAAATGAGTGATGTGCGAGCGTCAATGAGTGATGTGCGAGCGTCAATGAGTGATGTGCGAGCGTCAATGAGTAATATGCGAGCGTCAATGAGTAATGTGCGAGCACGAATGAGTGATGTGCGAGCACGAATGAGTGATACGCGAGCACAAATGAGTGATGTGCGAGCGTCAATGAGTGATGTGCGAGCACGAATGAGTAATATGCGAGCGTCAATGAGTGATGTGCGAGCGTCTATGAGTGATGTGCGAACACGAATGAGTGATACGCGAGAGTCAATGAGTGATGTGCGAGCGTCAATGAGTAATGTGCGAGCACGAATGAGTGATGTGCGAGCACGAATGAGTGATACGCGAGCACAAATGAGTGATGTGCGAGCGTCAATGAGTGATGTGCGAGCACGAATGAGTGATGTGCGAGCACGAATGAGCAATGTGCGAGCTCAAATGAGTGATGTGCGAGCACGAATGAGTATACCGAAATCTCAGGGTTCACCCAACTGCCCTGGCAGAAATGCGACCCTCCCGGGGCTCTTCCGTTCGGAAGATGGTAGATAGGGACAGTGGGAATCTCGTTAATGCATGCGAGCAATCTTCGTATAGATAGCTAAACGTTTCAGTTTACTGATTTAATCATTTTCTGCTCCCGCCGTTCGCACCGATCCCTATGTAATAATATTTCGCGCCTGACGTGATCACATTTCGTCGTAGATAGTGACAGTTATAATGTAGATTTATATAGCAAGAATGAGAGATATGCGAGCACGAATGAGTGATGTGCGAGCACGAATGAGCAATGTGCGAGCTCAAATGAGTGATGTGCGAGCACGAATGAGTGATGTGCGAGCGTCAATGAGTAATATGCGAGCGTCAATGAGTAATGTGCGAGCACGAATGAGTGATGTGCGAGCACGAATGAGTGATACGCGAGCGTCAATGAGTGATGTGCGAGCGTCTATGAGTGATGTGCGAACACGAATGAGTGATACGCGAGCGTCAATGAGTGATGTGCGAGCGTCAATGAGTGATGTGCGAGAACGAATGAGTGATGTGCGAGCAAGAATGAGTAATATGCGAGCGTCAATGAGTGATGTCGAGCACGAATGAGTGATGTGCGAGCGTCAATGAGTGATGTGCGAGCACGAATGAGTGATGTGCGAGCACGAATGAGCAATGTGCGAGCTCAAATGAGTGATGTGCGAGCGTCAATGAGTGATGTGCGAGCGTCAATGAGTGATGTGCGAGAACGAATGAGTGATACGCGAGATCCAATTAGTGAAGTGCGAGCGTCAATGAGTGATGTGCGAGCGTCAATGAGTAATGTGCGAGCACGAATGAGTGATATGCGAGCGTCAATGAGTGATGTGCGAGCGTCAATGAGTGATGTGCGAGCACGAATGAGTGATGTGCGAGCACGAATGAGCAATGTGCGAGCTCAAATGAGTGATGTGCGAGCGTCAATGAGTGATGTGCGAGCACGGAGGCTCGAAAAAGTCTAAGTCGCCCCACACGCATTGCTTTCTCTCGGAGGCTCGAAAAAGTCTAAGTCGCCCCACACGCATTGCTTTCTCTCGGAGGCTCGAAAAAGTCTAAGTCGCCCCACACGCATTGCTTTCTCTCGGAGGCTCGAAAAAGTCTAAGTCGCCCCACACGCATTGCTTTCTCTCGGAGGCTCGAAAAAGTCTAAGTCGCCCCACACGCATTGCTTTCTCTCGGAGGCTCGAAAAAGTCTAAGTCGCCCCACACGCATTGCTTTCTCTCGGAGGCTCGAAAAAGTCTAAGTCGCCCCACACGCATTGCTTTCTCTCGGAGGCTCGAAAAAGTCTAAGTCGCCCCACACGCATTGCTTTCTCTCGGAGGCTCGAAAAAGTCTAAGTCGCCCCACACGCATTGCTTTCTCTCGGAGGCTCGAAAAAGTCTAAGTCGCCCCACACGCATTGCTTTCTCTCGGAGGCTCGAAAAAGTCTAAGTCGCCCCACACGCATTGCTTTCTCTCGGAGGCTCGAAAAAGTCTAAGTCGCCCCACACGCATTGCTTTCTCTCGGAGGCTCGAAAAAGTCTAAGTCGCCCCACACGCATTGCTTTCTCTCGGAGGCTCGAAAAAGTCTAAGTCGCCCCACACGCATTGCTTTCTCTCGGAGGCTCGAAAAAGTCTAAGTCGCCCCACACGCATTGCTTTCTCTCGGAGGCTCGAAAAAGTCTAAGTCGCCCCACACGCATTGCTTTCTCTCGGAGGCTCGAAAAAGTCTAAGTCGCCCCACACGCATTGCTTTCTCTCGGAGGCTCGAAAAAGTCTAAGTCGCCCCACACGCATTGCTTT
>NW_022279887.1:17500-24937 GCF_009193385.2 Nasonia vitripennis
CACATCCATCCTTCCATTCGCGTCCTCAAGCACACCCATCTCATCCAGCCTCCTAAAACTCTCATACATATCACACCTAGTTAACACATGCATCCAATCCTCACGCGGGGCACCACACGGGCACGCGGCGGAGTCCGCAAGACCTCGATCATACAACCATGCATTCAGTGTTCCGTGTCCAGTTAGGATATAACCGACACGGAGACTAGGTTCAAACCACATTCTCTCACAGGCAAAATTCACATCACACATCCATTCATGCGTCACACGTCCTTTCGTTGATTCACTCCATCGGCGCTGCCAGATCTCATGTACTCTCTCTTTCATCAACTTACACGCATCTCGCACGCCCTTCTCCACAATCTCAGCATCAGTCACTAGGTCACTCTCATTCATTCCGATGCCGCGCCGAGCCTTGAACGCATTTGCTCTTTTCACGCACTCTAGGTCCCACGGGAGCCATCCAAGGAGAACCTGCATGGCCTCCGTGGAGACAGTCCTGCAGACTCTCAGACATGCATACATCGCACACCTCTGAATCGAATTCATACTTTCACGCATAGTCTTATATTTCATGCTCTCGTACCATACACTCGACCCATACATTACTCCGGCCAAGAGCAGTCCTTTCGTCCACGTACACGCAGTCTTCTTTTTCACACCCCATTCTTTCCTCATTACACGCCTCAAGCCTCCAATCGCTCCCATCACTTTCGTTCTAAGTCCTCTTATATGCTCCGCGAAACTCATACGCTCACCCATGCATACACCCAAATACCTAGCACTCTTGACGTACCCTATGGATGAGAGAGTGCCCTCAGCCACAGTGACTCTCATCTTTCGTCCGTCTACATTCAGTTTACCTTTCAACATTATGCATACCGTCTTTTTTTCAGACACACTAACTCCAACCTCCCTTCCCCATTCATACACGATGCGCATGCATTCGTCGGCCATTCGCTCCATTTCCATTCTGCTGTTTCCATTTGCGACAATCATCAGGTCATCGGCATATGCTACGATCCTTTCATTCATTGCACTCAGCCGATCTAGTAGTCCATTCATACAGAGGTTCCACATATAGGGACCCGAGATGGATCCCTGCGGGCACCCTCTTTCCTCTTTCACCATTACCTCATTCATTTCGCTGCTCAGACTCGCATATCTTTCATTAAAGTAACTCATCCATAATCTCATTTCATGCTCGTCACATCCACACTCAAGGAGGTAGCGCAGAATGACGCTCCAGCGAAGGTTGTTGAACGCTCCCTTGAAGTCGACAAGGATTCCAACTGCATACTTTGAATTTACGCTATTTACGGAGTCCTTGAAGCGCATCCATGCATCTTCGCATGAACGCCCCTCTCGGAAGCCGTATTGGCAATCATTCCATTTTCCATTCATTCGTTCCATCATTCGCTCGATCATCAGGCGCTCAAGAGGTTTTCCCAGCCCGCTAAGGAGGCTGATATTCCTGTACGAGCCGGGATCCTTCTTATCCCTGTCGCCTCCCTTGAGCAGGACCACTACCCTCGCCTTCTTCCATATTGCCGGGAAATTTCCGTCTTTCAGACATCTGTCATACATACACTTCATATACATGGGGATAGCCAACCACGCATACTTTATCACGGAGGAGGTGATCCCATCGAGCCCTGGTGCCTTCCTTTGCCGCAGTTTGTCTACGGCAAGGTTGACTTCGCTCCATTCATACTCTTCCTCACCTCTGCCATCGTTCGTCACATTCAGCATTTCAGGCATTCTTTCCACGTTCGTACCCTCATCACGAGGGTAGAAATCTTTCATCAAGACACTTGCACTCTCCATCCATGTCTTCGTGCATCCATCGGGCGTCTTTAGCCCAGCAAGGTCGCTCTTTTTATTCTTGCCGCGGCAGATTCTATACACGCGTCCCCAGGGGTCGTCGTTGGCATCTCTGCCAACGGCCTCCCTCCAATCACGCTCCTTAACTTCACGCATCGAACACTTGTATTCTCTCTCGCATTTTCTATATTCACTCTTGAGGTCAGCCACATTCTCGTCTTGACGGCATCTTGCACGCTGGTACTTTTTTCGGCACCGCTGCACGTCTCTTTTCATATATTCCAGTTCATCCGTCCACCAGACAACCCATTCTCTCCTCATCACTTTCGCTCTCTTCATGCACTCATCATTAGCACTCGTCAACCATTCAGTCATCTTCAGAGCCATTTGTGATGAGTCAAGGTCTGAAAACGAGGTCAGACCAAGCTCATCTGCTCTGTCATTCAGTACATCCATATATAGGCCACGTCCATAGCCGTGTTTCCAAGACCTCCAACTTAATGGAGGAGGAACAGCCGCAGGCGAAGCCTCGTTCACGCCGTGCCACAATCGGATGAGTATGGGATTGTGGTCACTTATTCCCCATTCGCACCTGACCTCCCACTCAAGCTTACAGTCATGTCGTCGAATATTGGACAGAGTGACATCAATGTCGCTCTGCCCCCTAGGGCCGCTGAAGGTGTAGTGCTCACTAGGTTCATTCAGAATATTCAGTCCCCATTCATTCGCTAGAATCCACCGCTCGAGAGCATGCCCTCTCGCTTCTCTTTCTCTACTCGATGTCGAATCCTTGCTGTGCCAAAGACCGCTCGAGGCATTCGCGTCCATACCCAAGATGCATTCATGTCCAGCTATTCTCTCAAGCAGTCTGTCCAGGCTCAGCAGATACGGCTCGATATCCTCGCCGAAACGGCAGTATACCGAGACCATATAAACCTCGCCGTGGACGCCTTTCGTCCATACACATACACCATTCTCGCAATCCCAATCGTCCAATGAGAGGCACTCGATGGTATCACCCGCCACGACAAGAGCCGCCCTGCCACTTTTACTAACAAACACTCTAGTGCCATACGGCAACCCAACCACACGACCATTCACGCAGTGCGGCTCCTGGATCAGGCACACATCAATACTCTCATTTAGCAGTCGTTCACCTAAATCACACATCACACTGTATCCCCGTTGAGCATTCACTTGAAGCACACGAATTTCCCGGGAATGCGCCATTTTATGAGCTTATCCTCCCTCTCAGTCGTTCTAATCTCCATTTATACTCCGGGCACTCAGGAGAGAGGGCCGAGTGGGTCGCACTAAGACCGCGGGCCCGACAGTTCCCGCAGTCTTCCCGCTCCCTGCAGCCCGCACCCCGATGCCCGGGTTTTCCGCATCTATAACACAGACGCTCACCCTTGCACTCACGTAGCAGATGCCCATAGCTGAAACACCCATAGCATCGCGGCACGTTTTCATACTTGCTCACACGGTATGCATTCCACTCGATATACACACGCTTCTCCTCCAGGAGTCGATCCCGGATCCGCCCGGCAACATCGAGAATGACATTGCCGACCGAAACTCCCGGTTTCGACTGTCTGGAGGCCACACGCACCTCCCTTCCCACATTCTCTCTTTCAATCACTCCACTCAGATTTTTCTCATACAAGCTGCTGAGGAGGCGCTCCTCAGTCATCTCATTGGGCACGTCATACACAATCACTCTCGGATTGAGCTTTCGCGGCTCGTTTGCACTCAGATTCACTCGCACATTGCTTACCGCACGCTTCAGACATTCTCTCTCTTTCTCACTGAGGGTCTCAACAATCACACCACCATTTCTGGCTTCACGCACATTCTTCACACGCACATTCTCACAGCCACTCGCACTCTTCAGCTTATTGAGAATGGCCGTGTTCGGCTCATTCTCCTTGCCTTTGAGTACGAGGGCGTAGCTCGGCTTGGCCACACTCACCGGCTTCGCAGTCGCACGCTGTTCAGGCACTCCTCTGGCAGCCGCGACCATGGTGTACGGGGCCATGGGGGCACGCGCACACTCCTTAACCACAGACGCACACAGCTTCTCGCTCTCATGCAGTCTGCCGCGCAGTTCTGCGTTCTCGCATTGGAGGCGCATGAGGAACTGCTCATACTCGCTCACACATCCCAGGACAATCTTGCTCGCATGTTTGGAGACCTTGTTCGCATCATTGAGGATAAACTCACGGAGTTTATCCCCAATGCGCGCCATGTCTCCAACACGCTCGCTATCATTCACACACGTTTGCACATTCTTATTCACACTTACATTCACTTGCGGTTCTTCATTCACATGCGCACTCATTCTCTCAACAGACACACGTGGGCTCAAGAGAGTCTGCTGCCTCTTCTTGGCCCGTGGACCCACCGCTGACTCGGATGCTGGCAGCCCGCGCTTGGCACTCACAGGCACCACTTCCATTTCTTCGCATTCGCTCTGGCTATCACTCGCATTCACACTTGCATTCGTAGGGGTTTTCGCCCATAGTCGCTTCCCGTTCGCAATCGGCGAGCGACACCTAGCATGCGCATGCGACTCGGACTCCGACCCCGCCTCGTCAGCCGCCCTGATCCGCGCCTCAGGAGAGGGGTCGGACCGACTACTGGAGGCAGCATCGGAGGACGCACGCTTCTTCTTTCGTCGCGATTTCGCACCCATTCCAGTGGCGGCACTCAGCACGTGAAGCCTCGCAAGCAGGCACGCGAAAACACACACACAGTAAAAACAACACCTACCTTTTTACGGGCGTGCAAACAAAAAGTGGTCAGTCACGCAGAGCCGGCAGGTTGCAGGGGAGGCAGCCGGTCGCGCCTATACGGGCGCGTATACACGATCACACCGCCACGAAAGTCTTTTCCCGCCAACGGCGGAAGAGTCAGGTGATCGCCGTGAAATTTATGTGGCAGATCGCGTAAACGTCCACTAGCACACACAGAAAAATTTCACTCGCTTCTATAGAGCACTGTCCGAGATATCGCACTTTTAAATGCCTACGACGAGCGAGAGAAGGGGAGAAAGTTCCCCCGCTTCTACAGGCAACTCCCACTCGCTTCCCCTTTTGAGCAATCCCGGGCCGGACGGTCGAAAATCCGAAACCCCGCAGGTTCCCCACAATTATGTGAGGAAACACCCCTGAAAAATTTCGGACCCCTCTGTCGACCGGAAGCCGAGATATCAAGCGGCAAGTGCAGACTGGGGGCGGAGCCTCTTATTAGTTTCAGCGCGGCTGTTAGAAGAACGCCGTTTCCGTAACTCGCGAAATGGTCGGTCGAAAAATTCGAAACCCCGCAGGTTCCCACAATTATGTGAGGAAACACCCCTGAAAAATCTCGGACCCCTCTGTCGACCGGAAGCCGAGATATTAACCCGCAAGTGCAGACGAGGGGCGGAGCTCCCGCGCGGCTGTCAAAACGACGTCGTTTCCGTAGCTCGCGAAACGGTTGGTCGAAAAATCCGAAATTCGGCAGGTTCCTCACAATTATGTGAGGAAGCACCCCTGACAAATTTCAGACCCCTCCCAGACCGGAAGTCGAGATATCGCGCCCCGAATGAAAAGGGGGGCGGGGCTTAGCTGCCTCCGCAGCAGCCACGGCACAGAAACTTTCACACGCACTTTTACACAATTTAATCCATTCACACTCGACGCAGGCACTTTTAGCAATAAACAACACTACAGAAACACACTAAACACGCGTATTCACCACCAGAGCCCCAAAACCGTAAAAATGCGGCAGTGGAGTAGGTGGAAAAAGCTAGAGACGCACAGCACTGAGACTCGCGGAAAAACACGTGTGCTCAGCTCAACGTCTGGAGGTATATGGTAGATAGGGACATTTGTCCGTTGTTTTACGTGCGGGCTCTGCCAGCGGCTTTCCCACACGCCCCCCATGGGGCGCGGGGCCGAGATACGCTCGGCCAACGCGTCGCGGCTCCACCTCGAGCACGGTTTAAGGAGGAATGCACAAGACATTTCACCCGAAACCGCACCCTCAGCTTCACCACGACTACCGATTCTCCCTTTGGCTGGCAAGGCCGCAGGGAACCCTCGGTGGGGGCCGGGACCCATCCATCCCTAACGGCTAAGCGGGCCGCTCCCCGAGTTGAGACCGCAACTCACACGTCGAGGCCAGGGAAGAGTTCCAGACTCCGATGGTGCAGAGCACCCAAGGAGCCTTTCACTCAACCCCAGCCTCTAGCCCTAAGCGATGTGGGCTATTAACCACTGCCACCACGAGTCCAAACCCAGTGACCGGGGCGGGGCGGACGTAGTCCCCCCGCGGGCCTCCCGGCCGCCCGTGGTACCGTTTAGCCTCTGTATGAGGCCGGTAGAGGTCTTGCCACCTCGGCACCGGCAAGCCAGCTCGGGTTCGTGGGATCGCCACCCCCAAAGGTCAGCCGAGCACGGATGCCAGGCCGACCCCTGCGATAACAATTCAAGCATGCTTATCATAACAACGTGTAATTACAAACAACATAACAAAATAAACATCTTAACGAAATATAAAAATAACCATAACGACTTAAATAACAATTCAACCATGCAAAACAAACAATTAATAAAACATGCAACTTAACTTATAAATAAAACAACACGAACTATTTACAACACACTCCTACTCATGCAACTCATACTTAAGTCATTCAATCTTCATTCATACTATCTTCGATTAATTCTTCTCCTGCAACTCTTCCTCTTCCGCATTCACCCTCGCCCTCACGGAATCCCTCATTTTGAACGCACGCTCAGTAAACACACACAGACAGTCGTACCTTTCTTTTTTACTCAAAACTCCACTCACATCCCATTTTTACCCCATTCCAAACAATGCCATACCATCCAAGTCTCTAAACGCAGCATACATCGTACATTCACACAAAACATGCAAACCAATCCTCTCTTTCAGCCCCACCAAACATTCGGGAGTCTCATGCAGTTCCTTCAAAAGAAACGCATTTGACTCCCGTGCCCAGTCAGCAGGTAGCAAAACTCTCAGGCTAGGATCGAAGTAATCTCTCCTGCCCGAAAGTCGCACATCCTTCATCCATTCATACGTCACTCTCCCTTTCGTGCTTTCATCCCATCTCCTTTGCATTTTTCATACGCTGCATTTTCCACTCGCTCCTCCTTTCAAAACACATTCATACCTTCCAGCTCCTCATTCGTCACCAAAGTCATACTCATTCATACTCAGATCCTTTCGCACCTTGTACAATGCACTCAGCCTTAGACATTCTAGGTCCACGGAAGCGAGCCGGCAATTACCTGCATCGCCTCCGTGGAGACCGTCCTACACACTCTCACACTCGCATACAGCACATACCTCTGGCATCTATTCAACTCTTCACACACTTTCTTCTTCCTCAGCTTCACCACTCCAGACACTCGCTCCATACATAAATCATCGCACAATCATTCCTTTAACATACACCTTCACAGCCTTTTTTCTCATTCCCCAGTCCTTTCTCATTACTCTTTTCATCAGCCTTATCGATTTCACCACACGCTCTCTCAATCCATCCACATGCACCTAAAAACTCATAACCCATACTCACATTCACTCCCAAATACTTAACAC
>NW_022279888.1:0-24429 GCF_009193385.2 Nasonia vitripennis
CAGCGACTCCATTAATAAAATACATGGCACATCGAATGAAGGCGAACCTCGACAAGCTGTAAATCTTAAACTATAGCCCCAAACCCGCCTACCCCATCCGCAGCGAACTCCATTAATAAAATACGTGGCACATCGAAGGAAGGCGAACCTCGAAAGCTGCAAATCGAAAAAACTTAATCTTTAAAACTAACTTACTCCACGCGCAGAGAGTTCGACAATAATATCCGGGGTACATAAAAAGAAGGCGTACACCGACAAGCTGCAAATCGAAAACTAAAACTTCCAAATCTACTTACCCTACGCGCAGCAAGTTCAATAATAAAATATGGGCACATCAGAGGAAGGCGTATATCAAAATGCTGTAAATCTAAATACAAAATCTTTAAAACTAAATCTGTAAATCTTAAACTATAGCCCAAACCCGCCTACCCCATCCGCAGCGAATTCATTAATAAAATACGTGGCACATCGAATGAAGGCGAACCTCGACAAGCTGTAAATCTAAAACTAAAGCTTCCAAACCTACTTACCCCACGCGCAGCGACTCATTAATAAAATACGTGGCACATTCGAATGAAGGCGAACCTCGACAAGCTGTAAATCTTAAACTATAGCCCCAAACCCGCCTACCCCATCAGCAGCGACTCCATTTAATAAATACGGGGCACATCAGAGGAAGGCGTACACCGACAAGCTGTAAATCGAAAACTAAAGCTTCCAAACCTACTTACCCCACGCGCAGCAAGTTCAATAATAAAATACGGGACATATCAGAGGAAGGCTATATCGAAATGCTGTAAATCTAAAACTAAATCTTCAAAACTAAATCTGTAAATCGTAAATTAAAGCCTTAACCCCACTTACCCCATTCGTAGTGAAATCATTAATAAAATACGTGGCATATCGAAGTTAGGCGTACATCGACAAGCTGTAAATCGAAAACTAAAGCTTCCAAACCTACTTACCCCACGCGCAGCAAGTTCAATAATAAAATACGGGGCACATCAGAGGAAGGCGTCCACCGACAAGCTGTAAATCGAAAATTAAAGCCTTAAACCCACTTACCCCATTCGTAGTGAAATCATTAATAAAATACGGGGCATATCGAAGTTAGGCGTACATCGACAAGCTGTAAATCGAAAACTAAAGCTTCCAAACCTACTTACCCCACGCGCAGCAAGTTCAATAATAAAATACGGGGCACATCGAATGAAGCCGAACCTCGACAAGCTGTAAATCTAAAACTAAAGCCTTAAACCCACCTACCCCATCCGCAGCGAATTCATTAATAAAATACGTAGCACATCGAATGAAGGCGAACCTCGACAAGCTGTAAATCTAAAACTAAAGCTTCCAAACCTACTTACCCCACGCGCAGCGACTCCATTAATAAAATATGTGGCACATCGAATGAAGGCGAACCTCGACAAGCTGTAAATCTTAAACTATAGCCCCAAACCCGCCTACCCCATCCGCAGCGACTCCATTAATAAAATACGGGGCACATCGAAGGAAGGCGTACACCGACAAGCTGCAAATCGAAAACTAAAACTTCCAAACCTACTTACCCTACGCGCAGCAAGTTCAATAATAAAATATGGGGCACATCAGAGAAGGCGTATATCAAAATGCTGTAAATCTAATACTAAATCTTTAAATCTAAATCTGTAAATCTTAAACTATAGCCCAAACCCGCCTACCACATCCGCAGCGAATTCATTAATAAAATACGTGGCACATCGAATGAAGGCGAACCTCGACAAGCTGTAAATCTAAAACTAAAGCTTCCAACCTACTTACACCACGCGCAGCAAATTCAATAATAAAATACGGGGCACATCAGAGGAAGGCGTCCACCGACAAGCTGTAAATCGAAAACTAAAGCTTCCAAACCTACTTACCCCACGCGCAGCTAGTTCAATAATAAAATACGGGGCACATCAGAGGAAGGCGTGTATCAAAATGCTGTAAATCTAATACTAAAGCTTCCAAACCTACTTACCCCACACGCAGCGACTCCATTAATAAAATACATGGCACATCGAATGAAGGCGAACCTCGACAAGCTGTAAATCTTAAACTATAGCCCCAAACCCGCCTACCCCATCCGCAGCGACTCCATTAATAAAATACGTGGCACATCGAAGGAAGGCGAACCTCGACAAGCTGCAAATCGAAAACTTAATCTTTAAAACTAACTTACTCCACGCGCAGAGAGTTCGACAATAATATACGGGGTAAATAAAAGGAAGGCGTACACCGACAAGCTGCAAATCGAAAACTAAAACTTCCAAACCTACTTACCCTACGCGCAGCAAGTTCAATAATAAAATATGGGGCACATCAGAGGAAGGCGTATATCAAAATGCTGTAAATCTAATACTAAATCTTTAAATCTAAATCTGTAAATCTTAAACTATAGCCCCAAACCCGCCTACCCCATCCGCAGCGAATTCATTAATAAAATACGTGGCACATCGAATGAAGGCGAACCTCGACAAGCTGTAAATCTAAAACTAAAGCTTCCAAACCTACTTACCCCACGCGCAGCGACTCCATTAATAAAATACGTGGCACATCGAATAAAGGCGAACCTCGACAAGCTGTAAATCTTAAACTATAGCCCCAAACCCGCCTACCCCATCCGCAGAGACTCCATTAATAAAATACGGGGCACATCGAAGGAAGGCGTACACCGACAAGCTGCAAATCGAAAACTAAAACTTCCAAACCTACTTACCCTACGCGCAGCAAGTTCAATAATAAAATATGGGGCACATCAGTGGAAGGCGTATATCAAAATGCTGTAAATCTAATACTAAATCTTTAAAACTAAACCTGTAAATCTTAAACTATAGCCCCAAACCCGCCTACCCCATCCTCAGCGAATTCATTAATAAAATACGTGGCACATCGAATGAAGGCGAACCTCGACAAGCTGTAAATCTAAAACTAAAGCTTCCAAACCTACTTACACCACGCGCAGCAAATTCAATAATAAAATACGGGGCACATCAGAGGAAGGCGTACACCGACAAGCTGTAAATCGAAAACTAAAGCTTCCAAACCTACTTACCCCACGCGCAGCGACTCCATTAATAAAATACGTGGCACATCGAATGAAGGCGAACCTCGACAAGCTGTAAATCTTAAACTATAGCCCCAAACCCGCCTACCCCATCCGCAGCGACTCCATTAATAAAATACGTGGCACATCGAAGGAAGGCGAACCTCGAAAAGCTGCAAAACGAAAACTTAATCTTTAAAACTAACTTACTCCACGCGCAGAGAGTTCGACAATAATATCCGGGGTACATAAAAGGAAGGCGTACACCGACAAGCTGCAAATCGAAAACTAAAACTTCCAAACCTACTTACCCTACGCGCAGCAAGTTCAATAATAAAATATGGGGCACATCAGAGGAAGGCGTATATCAAAATGCTGTAAATCTAATACAAAATCTTTAAAACTAAATCTGTAAATCTTAAACTATAGCCCCAAACCCGCCTACCCCATCCGCAGCGAATTCATTAATAAAATACGTGGCACATCAATGAAGGCGAACCTCGAAAAGCTGTAAATCTAAAACTAAAGCTTCCAAACCTACTTACCCCACGCGCAGCGACTCCATTAATAAAATACGTGGCACATCGAATGAAGGCGAACCTCGACAAGCTGTAAATCTTAAACTATAGCCCCAAACCCGCCTACCCCATCAGCAGCGACTCCATTAATAAAATACGGGGCACATCAGAGGAAGGCGTACACCGACAAGCTGTAAATCGAAAACTAAAGCTTCCAAACCTACTTACCCCACGCGCAGCAAGTTCAATAATAAAATACGGGACATATCAGAGGAAGGCCTATATCGAAATGCTGTAAATCTAAAACTAAATCTTCAAAACTAAATCTGTAAATCGAAAATTAAAGCCTTAAACCCACTTACCCCATTCGTAGTGAAATCATTAATAAAATACGGGGCATATCGAAGTTAGGCGTACATCGACAAGCTGTAAATCGAAAACTAAAGCTTCCAAACCTACTTACCCCACGCGCAGCAAGTTCAATAATAAAATACGGGGCACATCGAATGAAGCCGAACCTCGACAAGCTGTAAATCTAAAACTATAGCCCCAAACCCGCCTACCCCATCCGCAGCGAATTCATTAATAAAATACGTGGCACATCGAATGAAGGCGAACCTCGACAAGCTGTAAATCTAAAACTAAAGCTTCCAAACCTACTTACCCCACGCGCAGCGACTCCATTAATAAAATACGTGGCACATCGAATGAAGGCGAACCTCGACAAGCTGTAAATCTTAAACTATAGCCCCAAACCCGCCTACCCCATCCGCAGCGACTCCATTAATAAAATACGGGGCACATCGAAGGAAGGCGTACACCGACAAGCTGCAAATCGAAAACTAAAACTTCCAAACCTACTTACCCTACGCGCAGCAAGTTCAATAATAAAATATGGGGCACATCAGAGGAAGGCGTATATCAAAATGCTGTAAATCTAATACTAAATCTTTAAATCTAAATCTGTAAATCTTAAACTATAGCCCCAAACCCGCCTACCCCATCCGCAGCGAATTCATTAATAAAATACGTGGCACATCGAATGAAGGCGAACCTCGACAAGCTGTAAATCTAAAACTAAAGCTTCCAAACCTACTTACACCACGCGCAGCAAATTCAATAATAAAATACGGGGCACATCAGAGGAAGGCGTCCACCGACAAGCTGTAAATCGAAAATTAAAGCCTTAAACCCACTTACCCCATTCGTAGTGAAATCATTAATAAAATACGGGGCATATCGAATGAAGGCGAACCTCGACAAGCTGTAAATCTTAAACTATAGCCCCAAACCCGCCTACCCCATCCGCAGCGACTCCATTAATAAAATACGTGGCACATCGAAGGAAGGCGAACCTCGAAAAGCTGCAAATCGAAAACTTAATCTTTAAAACTAACTTACTCCACGCGCAGAGAGTTCGACAATAATATCCGGGGTACATAAAAGGAAGGCGTACACCGACAAGCTGCAAATCGAAAACTAAAACTTCCAAACCTACTTACCCTACGCGCAGCAAGTTCAATAATAAAATATGGGGCACATCAGAGGAAGGCGTATATCAAAATGCTGTAAATCTAATACAAAATCTTTAAAACTAAATCTGTAAATCTTAAACTATAGCCCCAAACCCGCCTACCCCATCCGCAGCGAATTCATTAATAAAATACGTGGCACATCAAATGAAGGCGAACCTCGAAAAGCTGTAAATCTAAAACTAAAGCTTCCAAACCTACTTACCCCACGCGCAGCGACTCCATTAATAAAATACGTGGCACATCGAATGAAGGCGAACCTCGACAAGCTGTAAATCTTAAACTATAGCCCCAAACCCGCCTACCCCATCAGCAGCGACTCCATTAATAAAATACGGGGCACATCAGAGGAAGGCGTACACCGACAAGCTGTAAATCGAAAACTAAAGCTTCCAAACCTACTTACCCCACGCGCAGCAAGTTCAATAATAAAATACGGGACATATCAGAGGAAGGCCTATATCGAAATGCTGTAAATCTAAAACTAAATCTTCAAAACTAAATCTGTAAATCGAAAATTAAAGCCTTAAACCCACTTACCCCATTCGTAGTGAAATCATTAATAAAATACGGGGCATATCGAAGTTAGGCGTACATCGACAAGCTGTAAATCGAAAACTAAAGCTTCCAAACCTACTTACCCCACGCGCAGCAAGTTCAATAATAAAATACGGGGCACATCGAATGAAGCCGAACCTCGACAAGCTGTAAATCTAAAACTAAAGCCTTAAACCCACCTACCCCATCCGCAGCGAATTCATTAATAAAATACGTAGCACATCGAATGAAGGCGAACCTCGACAAGCTGTAAATCTAAAACTAAAGCTTCCAAACCTACTTACCCCACGCGCAGCGACTCCATTAATAAAATATGTGGCACATCGAATGAAGGCGAACCTCGACAAGCTGTAAATCTTAAACTATAGCCCCAAACCCGCCTACCCCATCCGCAGCGACTCCATTAATAAAATACGGGGCACATCGAAGGAAGGCGTACACCGACAAGCTGCAAATCGAAAACTAAAACTTCCAAACCTACTTACCCTACGCGCAGCAAGTTCAATAATAAAATATGGGGCACATCAGAGGAAGGCGTATATCAAAATGCTGTAAATCTAATACTAAATCTTTAAATCTAAATCTGTAAATCTTAAACTATAGCCCCAAACCCGCCTACCCCATCCGCAGCGAATTCATTAATAAAATACGTGGCACATCGAATGAAGGCGAACCTCGACAAGCTGTAAATCTAAAACTAAAGCTTCCAAACCTACTTACACCACGCGCAGCAAATTCAATAATAAAATACGGGGCACATCAGAGGAAGGCGTCCACCGACAAGCTGTAAATCGAAAATTAAAGCCTTAAACCCACTTACCCCATTCGTAGTGAAATCATTAATAAAATACGGGGCATATCGAAGTTAGGCGTACATCGACAAGCTGTAAATCGAAAACTAAAGCTTCCAAACCTACTTACCCCACGCGCAGCAAGTTCAATAATAAAATACGGGGCACATCGAATGAAGCCGAACCTCGACAAGCTGTAAATCTAAAACTAAAGCCTTAAACCCACCTACCCCATCCGCAGCGAATTCATTAATAAAATACGTAGCACATCGAATGAAGGCGAACCTCGACAAGCTGTAAATCTAAAACTAAAGCTTCCAAACCTACTTACCCCACGCGCAGCGACTCCATTAATAAAATATGTGGCACATCGAATGAAGGCGAACCTCGACAAGCTGTAAATCTTAAACTATAGCCCCAAACCCGCCTACCCCATCCGCAGCGACTCCATTAATAAAATACGGGGCACATCGAAGGAAGGCGTACACCGACAAGCTGCAAATCGAAAACTAAAACTTCCAAACCTACTTACCCTACGCGCAGCAAGTTCAATAATAAAATATGGGGCACATCAGAGGAAGGCGTATATCAAAATGCTGTAAATCTAATACTAAATCTTTAAATCTAAATCTGTAAATCTTAAACTATAGCCCCAAACCCGCCTACCCCATCCGCAGCGAATTCATTAATAAAATACGTGGCACATCGAATGAAGGCGAACCTCGACAAGCTGCAAATCGAAAACTTAATCTTTAAAACTAACTTACTCCACGCGCAGAGAGTTCGACAATAATATACGGGGTAAATAAAAGGAAGGCGTACACCGACAAGCTGCAAATCGAAAACTAAAACTTCCAAACCTACTTACCCTACGCGCAGCAAGTTCAATAATAAAATATGGGGCACATCAGAGGAAGGCGTATATCAAAATGCTGTAAATCTAATACTAAATCTTTAAATCTAAATCTGTAAATCTTAAACTATAGCCCCAAACCCGCCTACCCCATCCGCAGCGAATTCATTAATAAAATACGTGGCACATCGAATGAAGGCGAACCTCGACAAGCTGTAAATCTAAAACTAAAGCTTCCAAACCTACTTACACCACGCGCAGCAAATTCAATAATAAAATACGGGGCACATCAGAGGAAGGCGTCCACCGACAAGCTGTAAATCGAAAACTAAAGCTTCCAAACCTACTTACCCCACGCGCAGCAAGTTCAATAATAAAATACGGGGCACATCAGAGGAAGGCGTGTATCAAAATGCTGTAAATCTAATACTAAAGCTTCCAAACCTACTTACCCCACACGCAGCGACTCCATTAATAAAATACATGGCACATCGAATGAAGGCGAACCTCGACAAGCTGTAAATCTTAAACTATAGCCCCAAACCCGCCTACCCCATCCGCAGCGACTCCATTAATAAAATACGTGGCACATCGAAGGAAGGCGAACCTCGACAAGCTGCAAATCGAAAACTTAATCTTTAAAACTAACTTACTCCACGCGCAGAGAGTTCGACAATAATATACGGGGTAAATAAAAGGAAGGCGTACACCGACAAGCTGCAAATCGAAAACTAAAACTTCCAAACCTACTTACCCTACGCGCAGCAAGTTCAATAATAAAATATGGGGCACATCAGAGGAAGGCGTATATCAAAATGCTGTAAATCTAATACTAAATCTTTAAATCTAAATCTGTAAATCTTAAACTATAGCCCCAAACCCGCCTACCCCATCCGCAGCGAATTCATTAATAAAATACGTGGCACATCGAATGAAGGCGAACCTCGACAAGCTGTAAATCTAAAACTAAAGCTTCCAAACCTACTTACACCACGCGCAGCAAATTCAATAATAAAATACGGGGCACATCAGAGGAAGGCGTCCACCGACAAGCTGTAAATCGAAAACTAAAGCTTCCAAACCTACTTACCCCACGCGCAGCAAGTTCAATAATAAAATACGGGGCACATCAGAGGAAGGCGTGTATCAAAATGCTGTAAATCTAATACTAAAGCTTCCAAACCTACTTACCCCACACGCAGCGACTCCATTAATAAAATACATGGCACATCGAATGAAGGCGAACCTCGACAAGCTGTAAATCTTAAACTATAGCACCAAACCCGCCTACCCCATCCGCAGAGACTCCATTAATAAAATACGGGGCACATCGAAGGAAGGCGTACACCGACAAGCTGCAAATCGAAAACTAAAACTTCCAAACCTACTTACCCTACGCGCAGCAAGTTCAATAATAAAATATGGGGCACATCAGTGGAAGGCGTATATCAAAATGCTGTAAATCTAATACTAAATCTTTAAAACTAAACCTGTAAATCTTAAACTATAGCCCCAAACCCGCCTACCCCATCCTCAGCGAATTCATTAATAAAATACGTGGCACATCGAATGAAGGCGAACCTCGACAAGCTGTAAATCTAAAACTAAAGCTTCCAAACCTACTTACACCACGCGCAGCAAATTCAATAATAAAATACGGGGCACATCGAAGGAAGGCGTACACCGACAAGCTGCAAATCGAAAACTAAAACTTCCAAACCTACTTACCCTACGCGCAGCAAGTTCAATAATAAAATATGGGGCACATCAGTGGAAGGCGTATATCAAAATGCTGTAAATCTAATACTAAATCTTTAAAACTAAACCTGTAAATCTTAAACTATAGCCCCAAACCCGCCTACCCCATCCTCAGCGAATTCATTAATAAAATACGTGGCACATCGAATGAAGGCGAACCTCGACAAGCTGTAAATCTAAAACTAAAGCTTCCAAACCTACTTACACCACGCGCAGCAAATTCAATAATAAAATACGGGGCACATCAGAGGAAGGCGTACACCGACAAGCTGTAAATCGAAAACTAAAGCTTCCAAACCTACTTACCCCACGCGCAGCGACTCCATTAATAAAATACGTGGCACATCGAATGAAGGCGAACCTCGACAAGCTGTAAATCTTAAACTATAGCCCCAAACCCGCCTACCCCATCCGCAGCGACTCCATTAATAAAATACGTGGCACATCGAAGGAAGGCGAACCTCGAAAAGCTGCAAATCGAAAACTTAATCTTTAAAACTAACTTACTCCACGCGCAGAGAGTTCGACAATAATATCCGGGGTACATAAAAGGAAGGCGTACACCGACAAGCTGCAAATCGAAAACTAAAACTTCCAAACCTACTTACCCTACGCGCAGCAAGTTCAATAATAAAATATGGGGCACATCAGAGGAAGGCGTATATCAAAATGCTGTAAATCTAATACAAAATCTTTAAAACTAAATCTGTAAATCTTAAACTATAGCCCCAAACCCGCCTACCCCATCCGCAGCGAATTCATTAATAAAATACGTGGCACATCGAATGAAGGCGAACCTCGACAAGCTGTAAATCTAAAACTAAAGCTTCCAAACCTACTTACCCCACGCGCAGCGACTCCATTAATAAAATACGTGGCACATCGAATGAAGGCGAACCTCGACAAGCTGTAAATCTTAAACTATAGCCCCAAACCCGCCTACCCCATCAGCAGCGACTCCATTAATAAAATACGGGGCACATCAGAGGAAGGCGTACACCGACAAGCTGTAAATCGAAAACTAAAGCTTCCAAACCTACTTACCCCACGCGCAGCAAGTTCAATAATAAAATACGGGACATATCAGAGGAAGGCCTATATCGAAATGCTGTAAATCTAAAACTAAATCTTCAAAACTAAATCTGTAAATCGAAAATTAAAGCCTTAAACCCACTTACCCCATTCGTAGTGAAATCATTAATAAAATACGGGGCATATCGAAGTTAGGCGTACATCGACAAGCTGTAAATCGAAAACTAAAGCTTCCAAACCTACTTACCCCACGCGCAGCAAGTTCAATAATAAAATACGTGGCACATCGAATGAAGCCGAACCTCGACAAGCTGTAAATCTAAAACTAAAGCCTTAAAGCCACCTACCCCATCCGCAGCGAATTCATTAATAAAATACGTAGCACATCGAATGAAGGCGAACCTCGACAAGCTGTAAATCTAAAACTAAAGCTTCCAAACCTACTTACCCCACGCGCAGCGACTCCATTAATAAAATATGTGGCACATCGAATGAAGGCGAACCTCGACAAGCTGTAAATCTTAAACTATAGCCCCAAACCCGCCTACCCCATCCGCAGCGACTCCATTAATAAAATACGGGGCACATCGAAGGAAGGCGTACACCGACAAGCTGCAAATCGAAAACTAAAACTTCCAAACCTACTTACCCTACGCGCAGCAAGTTCAATAATAAAATATGGGGCACATCAGAGGAAGGCGTATATCAAAATGCTGTAAATCTAATACTAAATCTTTAAATCTAAATCTGTAAATCTTAAACTATAGCCCCAAACCCGCCTACCCCATCCGCAGCGAATTCATTAATAAAATACGTGGCACATCGAATGAAGGCGAACCTCGACAAGCTGTAAATCTAAAACTAAAGCTTCCAAACCTACTTACACCACGCGCAGCAAATTCAATAATAAAATACGGGGCACATCAGAGGAAGGCGTCCACCGACAAGCTGTAAATCGAAAACTAAAGCTTCCAAACCTACTTACCCCACGCGCAGCTAGTTCAATAATAAAATACGGGGCACATCAGAGGAAGGCGTGTATCAAAATGCTGTAAATCTAATACTAAAGCTTCCAAACCTACTTACCCCACACGCAGCGACTCCATTAATAAAATACATGGCACATCGAATGAAGGCGAACCTCGACAAGCTGTAAATCTTAAACTATAGCCCCAAACCCGCCTACCCCATCCGCAGCGACTCCATTAATAAAATACGTGGCACATCGAAGGAAGGCGAACCTCGAAAAGCTGCAAATCGAAAACTTAATCTTTAAAACTAACTTACTCCACGCGCAGAGAGTTCGACAATAATATACGGGGTAAATAAAAGGAAGGCGTACACCGACAAGCTGCAAATCGAAAACTAAAACTTCCAAACCTACTTACCCTACGCGCAGCAAGTTCAATAATAAAATATGGGGCACATCAGAGGAAGGCGTATATCAAAATGCTGTAAATCTAATACTAAATCTTTAAATCTAAATCTGTAAATCTTAAACTATAGCCCCAAACCCGCCTACCCCATCCGCAGCGACTCCATTAATAAAATACGGGGCACATCGAAGGAAGGCGTACACCGACAAGCTGCAAATCGAAAACTAAAACTTCCAAACCTACTTACCCTACGCGCAGCAAGTTCAATAATAAAATATGGGGCACATCAGAGGAAGGCGTATATCAAAATGCTGTAAATCTAATACTAAATCTTTAAATCTAAATCTGTAAATCTTAAACTATAGCCCCAAACCCGCCTACCCCATCCGCAGCGAATTCATTAATAAAATACGTGGCACATCGAATGAAGGCGAACCTCGACAAGCTGTAAATCTAAAACTAAAGCTTCCATACCTACTTACACCACGCGCAGCAAATTCAATAATAAAATACGGGGCACATCAGAGGAAGGCGTCCACCGACAAGCTGTAAATCGAAAACTAAAGCTTCCAAACCTACTTACCCCACGCGCAGCTAGTTCAATAATAAAATACGGGGCACATCAGAGGAAGGCGTGTATCAAAATGCTGTAAATCTAATACTAAAGCTTCCAAACCTACTTACCCCACACGCAGCGACTCCATTAATAAAATACGGGGCACATCGAAGGAAGGCGTACACCGACAAGCTGCAAATCGAAAACTAAAACTTCCAAACCTACTTACCCTACGCGCAGCAAGTTCAATAATAAAATATGGGGCACATCAGTGGAAGGCGTATATCAAAATGCTGTAAATCTAATACTAAATCTTTAAAACTAAACCTGTAAATCTTAAACTATAGCCCCAAACCCGCCTACCCCATCCTCAGCGAATTCATTAATAAAATACGTGGCACATCGAATGAAGGCGAACCTCGACAAGCTGTAAATCTAAAACTAAAGCTTCCAAACCTACTTACACCACGCGCAGCAAATTCAATAATAAAATACGGGGCACATCAGAGGAAGGCGTACACCGACAAGCTGTAAATCGAAAACTAAAGCTTCCAAACCTACTTACCCCACGCGCAGCGACTCCATTAATAAAATACGTGGCACATCGAATGAAGGCGAACCTCGACAAGCTGTAAATCTTAAACTATAGCCCCAAACCCGCCTACCCCATCCGCAGCGACTCCATTAATAAAATACGTGGCACATCGAAGGAAGGCGAACCTCGAAAAGCTGCAAATCGAAAACTTAATCTTTAAAACTAACTTACTCCACGCGCAGAGAGTTCGACAATAATATCCGGGGTACATAAAAGGAAGGCGTACACCGACAAGCTGCAAATCGAAAACTAAAACTTCCAAACCTACTTACCCTACGCGCAGCAAGTTCAATAATAAAATATGGGGCACATCAGAGGAAGGCGTATATCAAAATGCTGTAAATCTAATACAAAATCTTTAAAACTAAATCTGTAAATCTTAAACTATAGCCCCAAACCCGCCTACCCCATCCGCAGCGAATTCATTAATAAAATACGTGGCACATCGAATGAAGGCGAACCTCGACAAGCTGTAAATCTAAAACTAAAGCTTCCAAACCTACTTACCCCACGCGCAGCGACTCCATTAATAAAATACGTGGCACATCGAATGAAGGCGAACCTCGACAAGCTGTAAATCTTAAACTATAGCCCCAAACCCGCCTACCCCATCAGCAGCGACTCCATTAATAAAATACGGGGCACATCAGAGGAAGGCGTACACCGACAAGCTGTAAATCGAAAACTAAAGCTTCCAAACCTACTTACCCCACGCGCAGCAAGTTCAATAATAAAATACGGGACATATCAGAGGAAGGCCTATATCGAAATGCTGTAAATCTAAAACTAAATCTTCAAAACTAAATCTGTAAATCGAAAATTAAAGCCTTAAACCCACTTACCCCATTCGTAGTGAAATCATTAATAAAATACGGGGCATATCGAAGTTAGGCGTACATCGACAAGCTGTAAATCGAAAACTAAAGCTTCCAAACCTACTTACCCCACGCGCAGCAAGTTCAATAATAAAATACGGGGCACATCGAATGAAGCCGAACCTCGACAAGCTGTAAATCTAAAACTAAAGCCTTAAAGCCACCTACCCCATCCGCAGCGAATTCATTAATAAAATACGTAGCACATCGAATGAAGGCGAACCTCGACAAGCTGTAAATCTAAAACTAAAGCTTCCAAACCTACTTACCCCACGCGCAGCGACTCCATTAATAAAATATGTGGCACATCGAATGAAGGCGAACCTCGACAAGCTGTAAATCTTAAACTATAGCCCCAAACCCGCCTACCCCATCCGCAGCGACTCCATTAATAAAATACGGGGCACATCGAAGGAAGGCGTACACCGACAAGCTGCAAATCGAAAACTAAAACTTCCAAACCTACTTACCCTACGCGCAGCAAGTTCAATAATAAAATATGGGGCACATCAGAGGAAGGCGTATATCAAAATGCTGTAAATCTAATACTAAATCTTTAAATCTAAATCTGTAAATCTTAAACTATAGCCCCAAACCCGCCTACCCCATCCGCAGCGAATTCATTAATAAAATACGTGGCACATCGAATGAAGGCGAACCTCGACAAGCTGTAAATCTAAAACTAAAGCTTCCAAACCTACTTACACCACGCGCAGCAAATTCAATAATAAAATACGGGGCACATCAGAGGAAGGCGTCCACCGACAAGCTGTAAATCGAAAACTAAAGCTTCCAAACCTACTTACCCCACGCGCAGCTAGTTCAATAATAAAATACGGGGCACATCAGAGGAAGGCGTGTATCAAAATGCTGTAAATCTAATACTAAAGCTTCCAAACCTACTTACCCCACACGCAGCGACTCCATTAATAAAATACATGGCACATCGAATGAAGGCGAACCTCGACAAGCTGTAAATCTTAAACTATAGCCCCAAACCCGCCTACCCCATCCGCAGCGACTCCATTAATAAAATACGTGGCACATCGAAGGAAGGCGAACCTCGAAAAGCTGCAAATCGAAAACTTAATCTTTAAAACTAACTTACTCCACGCGCAGAGAGTTCGACAATAATATACGGGGTAAATAAAAGGAAGGCGTACACCGACAAGCTGCAAATCGAAAACTAAAACTTCCAAACCTACTTACCCTACGCGCAGCAAGTTCAATAATAAAATATGGGGCACATCAGAGGAAGGCGTATATCAAAATGCTGTAAATCTAATACTAAATCTTTAAATCTAAATCTGTAAATCTTAAACTATAGCCCCAAACCCGCCTACCCCATCCGCAGCGAATTCATTAATAAAATACGTGGCACATCGAATGAAGGCGAACCTCGACAAGCTGTAAATCTAAAACTAAAGCTTCCAAACCTACTTACCCCACGCGCAGCGACTCCATTAATAAAATACGTGGCACATCGAATGAAGGCGAACCTCGACAAGCTGTAAATCTTAAACTATAGCCCCAAACCCGCCTACCCCATCCGCAGAGACTCCATTAATAAAATACGGGGCACATCGAAGGAAGGCGTACACCGACAAGCTGCAAATCGAAAACTAAAACTTCCAAACCTACTTACCCTACGCGCAGCAAGTTCAATAATAAAATATGGGGCACATCAGTGGAAGGCGTATATCAAAATGCTGTAAATCTAATACTAAATCTTTAAAACTAAACCTGTAAATCTTAAACTATAGCCCCAAACCCGCCTACCCCATCCTCAGCGAATTCATTAATAAAATACGTGGCACATCGAATGAAGGCGAACCTCGACAAGCTGTAAATCTAAAACTAAAGCTTCCAAACCTACTTACACCACGCGCAGCAAATTCAATAATAAAATACGGGGCACATCAGAGGAAGGCGTCCACCGACAAGCTGTAAATCGAAAACTAAAGCTTCCAAACCTACTTACCCCACGCGCAGCTAGTTCAATAATAAAATACGGGGCACATCAGAGGAAGGCGTGTATCAAAATGCTGTAAATCTAATACTAAATCTTTAAAACTAAACCTGTAAATCTTAAACTATAGCCCCAAACCCGCCTACCCCATCCTCAGCGAATTCATTAATAAAATACGTGGCACATCGAATGAAGGCGAACCTCGACAAGCTGTAAATCTAAAACTAAAGCTTCCAAACCTACTTACACCACGCGCAGCAAATTCAATAATAAAATACGGGGCACATCAGAGGAAGGCGTACACCGACAAGCTGTAAATCGAAAACTAAAGCTTCCAAACCTACTTACCCCACGCGCAGCGACTCCATTAATAAAATACGTGGCACATCGAATGAAGGCGAACCTCGACAAGCTGTAAATCTTAAACTATAGCCCCAAACCCGCCTACCCCATCCGCAGCGACTCCATTAATAAAATACGTGGCACATCGAAGGAAGGCGAACCTCGACAAGCTGCAAATCGAAAACTTAATCTTTAAAACTAACTTACTCCACGCGCAGAGAGTTCGACAATAATATATGGGGTACATAAAAGGAAGGCGTACACCGACAAGCTGTAAATTAAAAGCTAAAGCTTCCAAACCTACTTACACCACGCGCAGCAAGTTCAATAATAAAATACGGGACATATCAGAGGAAGGCGTACACCGACAAGCTGTAAATCTAAAACTAAAGCTTCCAAACCTACTTACCCCACGCGCAGCGACTCCATTAATAAAATACGTGGCACATCGAATGAAGGCGAACCTCGACAAGCTGGAAATCTAAAACTACATCTTCAAAACCAACATACCCCATGCGCAGCGAGTTCGACAATAAAATACTGGGCACATCGAAGTTAGGCGTACATCGACAAGCTGTAAATCGAAAACTAAAGCTTCCAAACCTACTTACCCCACGCGCAGCAAGTTCAATAATAAAATACGGGGCACATCAGAGGAAGGCGTACACCGACAAGCTGTAAATCGAAAAATAAAGCTTCCAAACCTACTTACCCCACGCGCAGCAATTTCAATAATAAAATACGGGGCACATCAGAGGAAGGCGAACATCGAAATGCTGTAAATCTGAAACTAAATCTTTATAACTAAATCTGTAAATCTTAAACTATAGCCCCAAACCCGCCTACCCCATCCGCAGCGACTCCATTAATAAAATACGTGGCACATCGAAGGAAGGCGAAACTCGACAAGATGTAAATCTAAAACTAAATCTTTAAAGCTAACTTACCCCACGCGCAGCGACTCCATTAATAAAATACGTGGCACATCGAATGAAGGCGAACCTCGACATGCTGTAAATCTATAACTAAAGCCCCTATTCCGCCTACCCTACGTGCAGCAAGTTTCATAATAAAATACGGGGCACATCGAATGATGCCGAAACTCGACAAGCTGTAAATCTTAAACTATAGCCCCAAACCCGCCTACCCCATCCGCAGCGACTCCATTAATAAAATACGTGGCACATCGAAGGAAGGCGAACCTCGGCAAGATGTAAATCCAAAACTAAAGCTTCCAAACCTACTTACCGCCCACGCAGCAAGTTCAATAATAAAATATGGGGCACATCAGTGGAAGGCGTATATCAAAATGCTGTAAATCTAATACTAAATCTTTAAAACTAAACCTGTAAATCTTAAACTATAGCCCCAAACCCGCCTACCCCATCCTCAGCGAATTCATTAATAAAATACGTGGCACATCGAATGAAGGCGAACCTCGACAAGCTGTAAATCTAAAACTAAAGCTTCCAAACCTACTTACACCACGCGCAGCAAATTCAATAATAAAATACGGGGCACATCAGAGGAAGGCGTCCACCGACAAGCTGTAAATCGAAAACTAAAGCTTCCAAACCTACTTACCCCACGCGCAGCTAGTTCAATAATAAAATACGGGGCACATCAGAGGAAGGCGTGTATCAAAATGCTGTAAATCTAATACTAAATCTTTAAAACTAAACCTGTAAATCTTAAACTATAGCCCCAAACCCGCCTACCCCATCCTCAGCGAATTCATTAATAAAATACGTGGCACATCGAATGAAGGCGAACCTCGACAAGCTGTAAATCTAAAACTAAAGCTTCCAAACCTACTTACACCACGCGCAGCAAATTCAATAATAAAATACGGGGCACATCAGAGGAAGGCGTACACCGACAAGCTGTAAATCGAAAACTAAAGCTTCCAAACCTACTTACCCCACGCGCAGCGACTCCATTAATAAAATACGTGGCACATCGAATGAAGGCGAACCTCGACAAGCTGTAAATCTTAAACTATAGCCCCAAACCCGCCTACCCCATCCGCAGCGACTCCATTAATAAAATACGTGGCACATCGAAGGAAGGCGAACCTCGACAAGCTGCAAATCGAAAACTTAATCTTTAAAACTAACTTACTCCACGCGCAGAGAGTTCGACAATAATATATGGGGTACATAAAAGGAAGGCGTACACCGACAAGCTGTAAATTAAAAGCTAAAGCTTCCAAACCTACTTACACCACGCGCAGCAAGTTCAATAATAAAATACGGGACATATCAGAGGAAGGCGTACACCGACAAGCTGTAAATCTAAAACTAAAGCTTCCAAACCTACTTACCCCACGCGCAGCGACTCCATTAATAAAATACGTGGCACATCGAATGAAGGCGAACCTCGACAAGCTGGAAATCTAAAACTACATCTTCAAAACCAACATACCCCATGCGCAGCGAGTTCGACAATAAAATACTGGGCACATCGAAGTTAGGCGTACATCGACAAGCTGTAAATCGAAAACTAAAGCTTCCAAACCTACTTACCCCACGCGCAGCAAGTTCAATAATAAAATACGGGGCACATCAGAGGAAGGCGTACACCGACAAGCTGTAAATCGAAAAATAAAGCTTCCAAACCTACTTACCCCACGCGCAGCAATTTCAATAATAAAATACGGGGCACATCAGAGGAAGGCGAACATCGAAATGCTGTAAATCTGAAACTAAATCTTTATAACTAAATCTGTAAATCTTAAACTATAGCCCCAAACCCGCCTACCCCATCCGCAGCGACTCCATTAATAAAATACGTGGCACATCGAAGGAAGGCGAAACTCGACAAGATGTAAATCTAAAACTAAATCTTTAAAGCTAACTTACCCCACGCGCAGCGACTCCATTAATAAAATACGTGGCACATCGAATGAAGGCGAACCTCGACATGCTGTAAATCTATAACTAAAGCCCCTATTCCGCCTACCCTACGTGCAGCAAGTTTCATAATAAAATACGGGGCACATCGAATGATGCCGAAACTCGACAAGCTGTAAATCTTAAACTATAGCCCCAAACCCGCCTACCCCATCCGCAGCGACTCCATTAATAAAATACGTGGCACATCGAAGGAAGGCGAACCTCGGCAAGATGTAAATCCAAAACTAAAGCTTCCAAACCTACTTACCGCCCACGCAACATGTTCAATAATAAAATTCGGGGCACATCGGAGGAAGTCGAACATAGACAAGCTGTTAATCGAAAACCAAAGCTTTAAAACCAGCTTACCCCACGCGCAGCAAGTTTCATAATAAAATACGGGGCACATCGGTTCATGGCGAACCTCGACAACCTGTAAATAGGTGGGTTTGAGTATTTTAGTTTTGCTGCTCGCTCTCGTTCGCCTTCCTCCGATGTGCCGAGATATTTTATTATTGAACTCGTTGTCCGTGGGGTAGGTGGGTTTGAGTATTTTGATTTTAGTTTTGCTGCTCGCTCTCGCTCGCCTTCCTCCGATGTGCCGAGATATTTTATTATTGAACTCGTCCGTTAGGTAGGTGGGTTTGAGTATTTTAGTTTTGCTGCTCGCTGTCGCTCGCCTTCCTCCGATGTGCCGAGATATTTTATTATTGAACTCGTTGTCCGTGGGGTAGGTGGGTTTGAGTATTTTAGTTTTGCTGCTCGCTGTCGCTCGCCTTCCTCCGATGTGCCGAGATATTTTATTATTGAACTCGTTGTCCGTGGGGTAGGTGGGTTTGAATATTTTGGTTTTTGTTTTGCTGCTCGCTCTCGCTCGCCTTCCATCGAGGTGCCCAGACATTTTATTATTGAAATCGTTGTCCGTGGGGTAGGTGGGTTTGAGTATTTTGGTTTTAGTTTTGCTGCTCGCTCTCGCTCGCCATCCTCCGATGTGCCGAGATATTTTATTACTGAACTCGTTGTCCGTGGGGTAGGTGGGTTTGAGTATTTTAGTTTTGCTGCTCGCTCTCGCTCGCCTTCCTCCGATGTGCCGAGATATTTTATTATTGAACTCGTTGTCCGTGGGGTAGGTGGGTTTGAGTATTTTGGTTTTAGTTTTACTGCTCGCTCTCGCTCGCCTTCCTCCGTTGCGTTAGAGTATTTTTGTTTTTAATAAATGTTCTCTTATCAGTAATTGCGGCGCGTGGGGTAGGTAGGTTTGAGCATTTCATATGATTGTAATCCGCCGCCCCCCACTGAGTGCCGCCCTAGGCTATAGCCTACTCAGCCTATACCTAAATCGGCCTCTGGTTTCTAACTCTGGTTTTCCATACCCTCTGGCTAGCTAGGTCTCGTGTCACCAGAGCTACCATACCCAATTTGATGCCCCTGACACTTCTACCAAATCCTTTACCTCTATGTTATACCAACTCATATTTAAGTTGCTGAGAATAACTTTGCTCACTAACTAAACTCTAAATAAGTCGGCTCAAAACTAACCGCAACGGATAAATCGGCGTTAAACCTAACATTTACTTTTGTGAAGTTTTGATAATTTAATATATATTACATATATAAATGAATATATACATGTATAAATTTTGTATACAAAATAATTTGGTAAATACTTAGAATCACTGACAAAAAATTAACCATACAGCACCTAATACGCTGTAAACGTAGACTTAAGCAAAATCGTCTTTTGCAAGTATTAAAATGTATTTGCTAAACGAATGCATTAAGTGAACTATATAACATAACATACTTTTGTAAACAAAATTTTTCTTTATAGATTAATTATTATATTAGAGATTTTATTAATTATTTATTTATTCAAAAAATAAATTATATTTTAATATTTTTGATAATATATACATAGCATATATTTGAATTCGTTTAAATGTACAAAATTTATCAGAACTTTTGATAAAACAAATTGTGATAAAACTTGTAAATACAACCGAATTAATAATATAGCTATTTAAGGGAATGTCTGAGACAAAAAATATGAGCCAAAACAATGATTAAATTTAAGATCAGCAAGGTAAAATCCATAGTCATTAAGCTGATTCAAAGCTTTATAACCACCCCTGCAATTTTGAATCACGTTTATCTGCATTAATGAGGTGTTATTTAAAGTTTGAGACAAACGTTTTAGAAGACGTAAAATAGAGTAAGATTAGTGATGAGTGGGATAAAATACATAGAAATAACCGTTTTTTAATTTTGTATTTATATTTGCGAGTCTTAACAGAGTAATACTGATTTTTGGAGTAATTTTTGAGGTTATGGAAGAACGGGGGTTACATAGGCCAAAAATAATTCGGCCAAAAGGATTCGGAAAGTACACTAAAAAACGAAGATTTTCACCAAGTTTCAGCTCATTCCTCTGTAACGCCAATTGAATCAAGATTTTTGTCCAAACTCTTTCGAATGGCTCCACAGTGCGCTGACCACCGATGCTTCCACCCGATCGGAATCGACGGCGGGACTGGCTCTGTGGCTTGACATGCTTGGGGTAGTTATGTTATTAAATCCATGTTTGGTTTATCTTCGGGTTTCTTCCCCTAGCCTGTTTAGTCCACATAGCATATTTTATTTCTGCTCTACCCTTCGGCCCGTTAAGGAGACCTCGACACGCCGATGAGCATTCCCGTATCTGCCACCCAGGAGACGCGCCACATACGGGGTATCGGCATCCCCGTACGGGCGTGTGTGCGTGTTTGTGTGTGTGTGAGAGTGTGCGGGTGTTTGTCTGTTCGTATCCACCTGTATCGTAGCTTATACTTATGGATTTCAACCTACCAAGTCTCGTCTCATTTCGTAGTTTTTAACTAGTGCATAGTGGGAAAATAATCCGTTTTTGTGAAGGCATTTTGATTGAAGTGATTTTTTAGTTTTGAGATATTAGTTATTTTTGATAAAGATATTGGAAAGTTGATAAAAGTAAATTGCTTAAACATACCTGAAAGAGAATAAAATTACTTATCTTTTTACCAAGGAAAATTGGTATTATCGTTTGTCGTTCTTTATTATATACCATAAAGCGCATTTTTTAAAATCATTTTAATTAAAAAACTAAATGTAAACCTTCTAAAAATTAACATGGTTATTAAAAATTATTATAACTATACATTACTGTTGGAGTATGGCAATCTGTGCTCCTCGTGAGAGCGCCGATAGAGTGCGCTTGTGCATCCTAGAATAGGTCCCGAGTCGACCGCCATGCCGAGCCAGTTCGACTCTGCTACCCATAGAGAGAGCACGTCTCGTTTATTCGAATAGAGTCTTTGTCATAAATAAAGCTTCGATATTACTTTTCTAATTTCACTTGCGTTTTGCTTGCGTTTATATTCTCTCACCATTTCCTCCATCATTTACTTTTATGGTTATTTTTATTTTATTAGTTATTTTATGGGGCAGATCCTGAGAAAACTTGAAAAATGAAAAATTTCGTTTATCTGAGTGATGTGACAACTGGTGTAAAAAGGCAATAATCAAGTTCAAATTTTAGATTTAGTTAGCATTATATATCACCATAATCCCTTTCTTTGGTTTTTTTTCTGAAACCAGTTAGTTTCAAAGATTCTAAGGTTCAGAATTTTTTTTACTCTGTATACTTTGTAAACTGGAAACTGTATGGCTTGGATCTCAGCGTGTATTAAATAGATTTTTAATCTACCCAGGCCTGACTCTTCTGTTTTTTTTTTACCATTTCGTGAAAAAAAAAAACAAAATTTTTAGTCCTGCATTATAGACGCATTCCGCGAACCATCCTAACAGACTCGAAAAATTATTAAACCTTTTTAAAAAAATCATAGCCAATTCTTTGTAGTGGATTAATCAAAATCGGTGTGGAAAATATCGGTGTAGAAAATATCCGTGTAAAATTTTTTTGTGTAGAAAAATATATTTGTATTATTATGTAATATATTATGTGTACGGTTTGTTCGATGTCCTTGCAGCTATTTATTATCATAATTTATAAGTGTTAAATCATTGAATTACTAAAAAAAATTAACTCTTAAAAAAGTAAAAGGTTAAGCGAGTTTGATATATACCGCAACAAAATTACAGATAAAAAAACTGAGATCAATCAAACAAAGTTTATTATATTAATCGTAATGAAGCAAGGAACAACTCTCGAGATAATTACTGCGTAACTTGTCATGCCTGTTTCATTGTCCTTATGGTGATTGTATGACGTTCTAATGGATAAAATAAAATTTTACTTGTTTACCAATAAACAAGATGAAACGAGCATGGCAGTTACGTAGTAATTATCTTGAGAGTTGTTCCTTGCTTCATTACGATTAATATAATAAACTTGACTTTGTTTGATTGATCTCAGTTTTTTTATCTTTAATTTCGCTGCGGAATATATCAAACTCGTCTAACCTTTTACTTTTTTAAAGTTAATTTTTTTAGTGATTTCAATCCTTTTTAGTAAATTTTTTTGAGTATTTCACATTCAACGTCGTAAAATAAAATATAAGCATCTTTAGCACCTTTCGGCCACAGCTTTTTTGTAATATTTTATCAATAACATGACATCACTGATTGTTCTGATATACACCACCTCGATTATTTCTACACCTAGACACCAAAAACCACGGTACGAACTACCTAGACCTCGTCATCGGCCACCCTGTACACCTAGATGCCGTCCTCGTATGATTTATTTACCTAGACACCAAAAACCACAAATCGCACCATCTAGACCTCCTCATTGGCCACCCTGTACACCTAGACACCGCCCTTGAATGATTTTTACAGCAAGACACAAAAACTATGGAGCGCGCTACCTAGACCTCGTCACCGTCCACCTTGTACTCCTAGACACTACCTTTGAATGATTTTTACACTTAGACACCAAAAACCACGAAGCGCTTGATCTAGACCTCGTCGTCGGCCACCCTATACACCTAGACACCGCCCTTGAATGATTTTTACACCTAGACACAAAAAAACCACGGAGCGCGCCACCTAGACCTCTTCATCGGCCACTCCGTATATCTAGACACCGCCTTCGTATGATTTATTTACCTAGACACCAAAAACCATGGGACGCACCACCTAGACGTCGTCATCGGCAACCCTGTATACCTAGACACCGTACTTGAATGATTTTTATACCTAGACACAAAAAACCACGGAGCGCGCCACCTAGACCTCTTCTTTGGCCACTCCGTACATCTAGACACCGCCTTCGTATGATTTATTTACCTAGATACCAAAAGCCATGGACGCACCACCTAGACGTTGTCATCGGCCACCCTGTACACCTAGACACCGTATTTAATGATTTTTATACCAAGACACCGAAAACAACCTAAACCTTGTCATTGGCTACCCTGGCAAGCTAGTTTACTGTTACTGTTCCGAAACGTAGAGTAATGTACCAGCAACCTCTTAATTTAAATATCGTTATATATTATTTATATTTCTTGAGGAATCAATTTCTAATATTTCCCATCGGTATATAGCTGAGCGGCCAATTTTACGGTCCTAACACTTCTTGCGGCTTACTTAACGGTCCTTTCACATTTCGGGTTGAAGAAGAAAAAACGTGATTTTAGCATTTGTGGATTACACACTTCAATATGAAAAAATAAGCAGTCGTTTTTTACTAATATTTTTTGTTGAAAATCATAGTTTAGCTCAGAAAACATTC